>NC_058084.1:192117804-192393512 GCF_014858855.1 Bufo gargarizans | reverse complement strand
CTGCTAGATGCCGCTATAGTGCTTATATTTAGGTAAAAATATGTAAATGAGGCAAGTAAGGAGCCCAAAGGCTGTTACTAACGTTTCAGGAACCCAGCCAAACCTTCCGAATCTCCGCCTTGCTCCCGGAGGTCACCAAGTTAGAACACCGTAATCTTGCGCATGCGCGAGTACGCCGCATGTCAGTGCCGGCATAGTGTTCCTTCCCTGTGCTGGCATCAGCCTCAGGGAATGAACTGCGCATGCGCTAGCTACGAGATTACAGCGTTCTAACTTAGTGACGTCCGGGAGCAAGAAGGAGATTGGAAGGATGCAGGTGGTGCTGTAATCTCGCAGCTAGCGCATGTGCAGTTAGTTCCCTGAGGCTGATGTCCACAGCTGTATAGGCGAAATCCAGATGACAGAATCCCTTTTAAAAAAAACTATACATATTAGGTATCGCTGCATTTGTAACTACCTGCTCTACAAAAAGATCACATGGTCTAACCCCTCAGGTGAATGCAGTAAAACAATAAAATAAAAACTGTGTCAAAACAACCGTGAAATAGATGGTTTTTTACGAGTTTGGTAAAAAAATTAATTATGATCGAATAAAACTTTAAAAAAGTAATAATAATGGGACTCAACTGTGTATAATATTTATATATTCTAGACATCCCAAAGGCTACTTTCACACTTGCGGCAGAGGATTCCGGCAGGCAGTTCCGGCGATGGAACTGCCTCCCGGATCTGTCAAAACGCATGCAGACTGTTGGCATTTGTCAGATGGATCAGGATCCTAATCCGTATGACAAATGCATTGAAATGCCTGATCCGTTACTCAGGTGTCATCTGCAAAAAAAGCATCCGTGTTTTTTGCGGTCAGAGCATGCGCAGACCCAAATGCCGGATCCGTCGTTGCGGTAATTTTAATGCCGGATCCGGCACTAATGCAAGTCGGATCCTGCATTCCTGCATGTCTTCCAGAATTTAGGACAGAGATAATACCGCAGCATGCTGCAGTATTCTCTCCATTCTGATTAGTCTAAATGACTGAACTGAAGACATCTTGATGCATCCTGTACGGATTGCTCTCCATTCAGAATGCATGGGGATGTGACTGATCAGTTTTTTTCCAGCATAGAGCCCTGACGATGGAACTCAATGCCGGAAAAGAATAACGCTAGTGTGAAAGTAGCCTATCTTTTTGTATATATATTTAGTTTATATTTCCTTCTTTGACAGGATTCAGTGCTGCTGGAGGGGAAGTAGGAGCGCTTCTGTTTGTATTTAGCTCAGCCTGTCACAGTTGACCCTACATAGGTGATAATTTAGTAATATGGAACTGCTAATGTAGTATTCATCTAGAAAATGTGTATGATTCTCATCATTATGCTGACTTGTCTGCGATGAGATGACACCTGAGGTGCTGTTGTAACTATGGTATCACAGTTGGTCAGGGATGTCATGTGACCACTCCTCTGAAGATGCTTGCTGTGATGCATGCTGGGATTTTTACTTTCACTTTGCTGTAGCTCCACCCACACAGCCTGTCATCTATGGGAGCACACTATGCTGAACACATTAGAAAAATTATACATACACAGTATATCTATCATTATACTAATATCTCTTGACTTTAGGTATTATCTGGGGCCATTTTATTTTTTTATGCATAAGGTGGCCAACCCCTTTAAGTGATCACCAATCACGATCATTCAGGATTTTGTTCCGGCCACATTTCTTCCTCGCCACTACCCTTCCAGTTTTTAATAATGCGTTGGACAGTTCTTAACCCAATTTTAGTAGTTTCTACAATCTCCTTCATGGAAAAGACTAACATCTTTTCCACGACCACAAGATTTTTCTTTTGACATGGTTGTTTAAGAAATGAGAAGCATAAGAAATAACTTGTTGCCAGGTGAAAGATAATCGCCCATGCAGTAATTATCCAATAGGAGGCTCATACCTATTTTCTTAGTTAAATCCAGGTGGCGTCTTTTTTTTTTTTTTTTTTTGGACAGGCAGTATTTATATACATATAACACAAATGTGGGAAACAAAAGCGCAAAAAAAAATCACCAGGTGCTGATCAGGCATGTATGCATATGCAGAAAAAGTGGTGCAGAGCTGGAAAATTGTATTTTTTTTTTTACAATGACCAAAAAAAACACACAGACCAAATGGCGTCCGTAAAAAAAGGACGGGGGGATGGAAGGCGGGTGGGAAGGACAGGGAGAGGGATGGAAGGTGGTTTAGGGATCTGGAACTGCTGCAAATGAAGAAAAAATTCCAGATGTTCTTCTTCTTTTCTTCTTTCAGCATCAAAAGGTCGAATCGCAGTGGTGGTGCACCACAACTCCCAGCAAGCCAACAAAGCAGCACAGAGAAGGACATAACCTCTCTGCACACAGTCACCAGCTAGAATGGCTGCTTACAGATAGGTTCAGCCCTTTCCTGTGCTGCTATAGCCATGCCATTGGCTTGACGGGTCTAGTTTCAAAAATGGGGTCACTTTTTGGGGGTTTCCACTGTACCTCAGGTTGTCTCATATGCGACATAGCTCCCAATTACCATTCCAGCAAAATACGCTCTCCAAAATCCATATGGTGTTCCTTCCACTCTGAAGCCTGCTGTGCGCCCATACATCATTTTTTGAGCACATATGCGGTCTTGCCGTATTCGGCGGAAAATGGTGAACAAAATGTTGGATGCATTTTGTCCTGTTACCCTATGTGAAAGTGAAAAATGTTGGTGTAAAGCAACTTTTTTTGTGAAAAAAAATTCAATTTTTCTTTAACTGCCAAGTTTTTCTTAATTCTAGAAAACACCTTTGAGGTCAAAGTGCTCACAACGCACCTTGAAAGATTCCTTGAGGGGTGTAGTTTCCAAAATGGCATCACTTTTTGGGGGTTTCCACTGTAGGGCCACCTCAGGGTTTCTTCATATGCGACATAGCTCCCAATTACCATACCAGCTAAATCCGCCCTCCAAAGGCCATATGGTGCTCCTTCCACTCGGAAGCCTGCTGTGCGCCCATACATCAGTTTTTGAGCACACATGGGTATTTCTGTAAACTCCAGATTCAGGGTAATAGATTTTGAGTTTTGTTTGGCTGTTAAGCCTTAATGTGTTGCAGAAAAAAATAGATTAAAAGTAAAATCTGCAAACAAAAGTGAAATTCTGAAATTTCATTCGCATTTTTCTTTACTTCTCGTGGGGCACCCAAAGGGTTAACAATGTTTGTTTGTAAAATTAGTTTTGAATAGCTTGAGGGGTGTAGTTTCTAAAATGGGGCCATTTATGGGTGGTATCTAATATGTAAGCCCCACAAAGTGACTTCATAACTGAACTTATTTTCTTAAAAATTTTAAGATTTGCTTCCAAACTTCTAAGCCTTCTAATGTCCCCCCAAAAATGTATTTTCAAAATGTTCCAAAAATGAAAAAGACATATAGGGAATGTAAAGTAATAACTATTTTTTGGCGCTATTACTATCTATGATAAAAGTAGAGAAATAGAAATTTGGAAATTTGCAAAATTTTCCAAATATTTGGTACATCTTTTTTTTTATGAATATAAATGAAATTGACTCAAATTTACCACTGACATGAAGTACAATATGTGACGAGAAAACAATCTCAGAATGGCCTGGATAAGTAAAAGCGTTTTAAAGTTATCACCACATAAAGTGACACATGTCAGATTTGCTAAAAATGGCCTGGTCCTTAAGGTGGAAAATGGCAGGGTCCTGAAGGGGTTAAAATGGTTAATTCCTGTGGAACACCTAAAGGCTTAACAAAGTTTCTAAAATCTGTTTAGAATAACGTGAGAGGTGTAGTTTCTAAAATGGGGTTATTTATGGGTGGTTTCTATCATGAAAACCCTTCAAAGTGACTTCAAAAAGTTGATTTTGGAGATTGTCTTGAACATTTGAAAAATTGCTTCTGAAATTCTAAACCTTCTAATTAAGTGGACATACGGAGAGTGTTATTAAATAACTATTTTGGGAGGTACCGCTATCTGTATCTAAAGCAGAGAAATTCAATTTTACAAAATCAAAATTTTCCATATTTTCTGTAAATTTTAGATAATTTTTTTTATAAATAAAGGCAAATGATATTGACCAAAATTTATCCCTGACGTGAAGTACAATGTGTCATGAAAAAACTGTCTCAGAATTGTTTGGCTAAGTAAAAGCGTTCCAAAGTTATTACCACATAAAGTGACAAATTAGCAAAATTAGGCCATGTCAGGAAGGTGAAAAATGTCTTGGTTCTAAAGAGGTTAAACATTTTCTAACACTGTAATGTCAGATACCTAAAGCATTCCCTAAGCGGTATTAATAATGGACTGTACTGGGGACATTTATTAAGCTGCTGGCTGCCAATATAAAACAGTCCCAGCAAAATTCTGTAACTGATAACTGCAGCCTTCTACCTTTGCTAGAATCACGTTAAGGCATTGATCATAATTAGGGATGAGCAAATCGACTTCAGATGAAGCATCCGAAGTTTATTTGCTCATCCCTAGTTTGAATACTGTACGGAGCTTGCTCCGTACAGTATTAGAATGTATTGGCTCAGATGAGCCAAAGTTTTTACTTATCGAAGTCTTTTTTTTTTTACTGTAAAAACCTTGGTACCACTAAGGTACCACCTGGAACTGAACCAGAGTTCGGTACAAAGGTTTTTTTACAGTAGAAATTAATTTACAAACTTATTACCCGAAGTCTCACAAGACTTCGTAAAGTAATAACTTCGGCTCATCAGAGCCAATACATTCTAATACTGTACGGAGCGCTTGAGCCGTACAGTATTCTAACCCATTTTCCATTACGCCCCATGACAGCACCTGTGAGAGATCCTCCTCCCTCCGGACAGGAAACAGGAACTTCCCAGATCTTTAAATTGGTCCCGTGCCTTCTACCTTCAGTTCTTTCCTGTTTCCTGTCCAGGGACAGGAGGATTTCTTTCCAGGTCTATTTCTTGGCTGCAGGACCTCTAGGGTTAAAACCGAAACCTAGTGGAGGTACCTGTCGGCGTAAGTCTCCACTAGGAGCCGCTGAGAAGCCCGGCGTCTGCATTTCATTCCCTTCTTCGGAGCCATGGGGGGATGCCTGGGCTGCCTCGTGTCCCTGCCTGCCGGCGAAGTTGCGGCATGAGGGGAGAGGTGCGTCTTCCCCTCTCATTGAGGCTGGCTGTGTGGACGTGCGCGTCGCACCGGAAGTGACGCGTGCGTTCCATCGGCCGGAAGGGGAGGAGCTTAACATGGGGGCGCTGCGCGGCCCATTTGAAAAAGGGAACGCCGGCCAGCCAGCGTGGTGGTGAGTAGCAGCAGGAGATCGATCGGGACACAAGCGGCATCTACAGCCCTCAATTGGCCCCCCTTTACGCAGCATTATGATGCAAGAAGTAGGGGATGTACAACAGCGCACCGACGGACAGGAGCAGCTTTTGGAACCAAGCATGGTACTCCTGGGGGTAAGAGGGGTTAACCCCCACCATCTCCCTTTGGGGAGTTGTTTGTTTTTATGGTCAGGTTAAGCTGATGGGTTGTTTTATTAAATGCAGGCTAAAGAGCACCCAAAGAAAGCTTCCCACAAAAGAGCTAAGGAGTGTGGAATTTGCAAGAGGAAGCTGGATCCATCTTACTCCAAGACATGTTGTCAACCATGTCTGGATAAGTTAGTGGCCGAGGAGTCGCCATCTTTATTACAGAGTATCCAGAATTTAGTAAAAAATGAAGTCCGTTCGTCAGTAGAGGAGCTTAAAAAAATCCCTGCCTAGCTCATCCAGGCATAAGAGGCCCCAGGCGGTAGCGGAGGATGCTGTGGACTCTGGGTCTGAGGAAGGCGCTATTGCAGACTCTGATTCCTCTTCTGAGGATTTGACAGGGAAGCCGTTGTTTAGAGCAGAAGATACGGACCTGTTATTGAAGGCGGTTAGATCCACGATGGAGCTTGAGGAGGAAAAGGAGTCCAGGTCTAGACCAGAGCTAATGTTTGAGAGCCTAAAGCCTAAAAAGTCTAGGGTTTTCCCCATTCAGGACTGTATCAAGGATCTGATTAAACGTGAATGGGAGAAGCCCGATAAAAAATTCTTTATCCCTAGAGCGGTCAAGAGAAAGTACCCCTTTGATGATCAGGAAGTGTCAGCTTGGCAGGAGGTACCGAGGGTAGACGCTCCCGTAGCCAAGATAAATAAGAAGTCAGCTCTCCCATTTGAGGATCTAGGGTCCCTTAAAGATCCCATGGACAAAAGGGCTGATGCATACCTAAGGAAGAATTGGGAAGCTTCCACTTCTGCCTTTAAGCCAAATATAGCAACTACCTCGGTGGCTAGGTCATTAAAGCTCTGGTTGGAGGAATTAGAGTCTCATATAGAGAATAAGACTCCTAGGGATCAGCTGCTGGAGGCGATACCAACTATGTCCAGTGCAGTGGACTTTATCTCTGATGCCTCCGCTGACGCATTGAGGCTTTCCGCTAGGGCGGCTGCACTCTCCAATTCAGCCAGAAGGTCGTTATGGTTGAAAGGGTGGAAGGGCGATGTAGCTTCAAAATCTAAGCTTTGTGCCTTACCTTGCCAAGGGGGCTTTCTATTCGGATCAGCCTTAGATGACATTTTAGATAAGGCATCCGATAAGAAAAAAGGTTTTCCAGCACCGTCCTTTCCTAAACAGGGGAAGCCATTTCGGAGTAATGAAAGAAGGAAGGCTTTTGGGGATCAAAAGAAAAGGAGGGAGTGGAGATCTGATAAATCAAAAAGTGTGCTGTTTAAATCCAGACCTCAAACATCAAGTTCCACTCAACAATGACGCCAGACCCCAAGTGGGCGGTCGTCTTTCTTTATTTTTTCCAGCCTGGCGAAATATTACCGCAAGCGCTTGGGTAAAGGATATTATAAAGGAAGGCTATCGCCTAGACTTCAAGAGACTACCGCCCAGGACTTTCAAAGTTACTTCATTAAACCAAAATTCTCCAAAACAGGTGGCACTTTTGGAGGAAATAAACAGCCTCCTGGAAAAGGCAGTCCTTGTTCCAGTCCCAAAGGACGAACAAGGAGAGGGATTTTATTCAACCCTATTTCTGGTCCCCAAGCCCAACGGTACGTTCAGACTGATTATAAATTTGAAGGGTCTCAACCAGTATCTGTCCTATCAGAAATTCAGGATGGAGTCCATCTCCTCCACGGTCCTCCATCTGTTCCCCAACTGTGTGATGGCCTCAATAGACATAAAAGATGCCTACTACCACGTGCCCATCCATCCCTTGTCCCAAAGATACCTGAGGGTGGCAGTGAAGATAGGGGAATCAATTGTTCATTTACAGTTCAGAGCTCTTCCTTTTGGGGTATCACAGGCGCCGAGGCTCTTCACAAAGCTGATGGCGGAGGTAATGGCAGAAGTAAGGAGGTCGGACATCATTATAGTCTCATACCTGGACGACCTTCTCTTGGTAGGGCAGTCCCCAGAGCAGCTGAAATCTCACATACAGAAGGTCCTGGGGATCCTGACGAGCCTGGGCTGGCTAATAAATTGGGACAAATCATCCCTGATTCCAACATCCAGATGCGTTTTCCTAGGCATCCTGTTAGACTCTCAGACTCAGAAATCTTATCTTCCAGCAGACAAGAAAGAGGGGATTCAGCAAAAGATCAGGTCTTTCAGCAAGATCAAGGAAGTCCCCTTAAGAAGAGCGATGTCTATTCTGGGTCTGATGACGGCCTGTATTCCAGCAGTGAGGTGGGCCCAATTCAGGTCCAGAATACTGCAATGGCTCATTCTGTCCAAATGGGATGGGAGGTCGCTATCCCTAGATCACAAGATTGTGGTCCCGGGGTCAGTAACCCGATCCCTGGCTTGGTGGCTAAAGGCTTCGAACCTCGATCAGGGGGTAGAGTGGGTGAGACACGACCCATTAATAATAACCACCGATGCAAGCCCTTGGGGATGGGGGGCCCATTCAGTTTTGGGGTTTTTCCAAGGTCCTTGGTCAAAAGACCAGAGTGCTCAGTCCCAAAATGCCAGGGAGTTAAGAGCGGTCCTGTGTGCACTAGAGAAGAGTCTCCCCTTTTTGTCTCAAAAACATGTCAGGATCCTATCAGACAACGCCTCGGTGGTGGCTTATATAAACAAACAAGGGGGGACAAGATCCTATCAACTAATGGAGCTGGCATCCAGGATTTTCTTGTTAATGCAGGGGAAAGCTCTGTCTCTCTCGGCGGTTCATCTGAAAGGCTCAGAGAATCACCAGGCGGACTTTCTCAGCAGACACAGATTCAGTCAGGCGAATTGGTGTCTGAATCAAGAAGTGTTTCACCAAATACAGGCCCTATGGGGATCCCCTACGATAGATCTATTCGCCTCGGTGGAAAACAAAAAGTGCAAAAAGTTCTTTTCTCTCAGCAGGGAGGATCAGTCGATAGGCACAGATGCGCTCTCACAGTCGTGGGGGAAGGGCCTAGTCTATGCGTTTCCTCCCATCAGCCTATTGCCCAGAGTGATCCAGAAGATCAGGGGGGAGCAGGCGACTGTGATTCTAATAGCACCTTTTTGGCCAAGAAGAGTCTGGTTTGCTTGGTTGAGGAGACTATCGATAGCAGATCCCTGGGTGCTTCCAGAAAGACAGGACCTATTATATCAGGGCCCTCTACATCATCCGGAAGTCAAGAATCTCCACCTGACAGCTTGGATTTTGAGAGGTCTTTCTTCAGGTCTAGGGGCCTATCAGAACAGGTCATCGGGACTCTCCTAGCTAGTAGGAAAAAAGTCACCTCCGATATCTATCTGAGGGTATGGAAAGCCTTCCTTCGGTTTGCAGGTCCAGGCTTAGACTTGAACTCGCCCAACATCCCGTTAATTTTGAACTTTTTGCAGGAAGGCCTGAACAAAAAGCTTAAACCCAGCACTCTCAAGGTGCAGGTCTCGGCACTGAGTGTCCTGTTTGACTTTCGTTTGGCTACTCATCCTTGGGTCAAAAGGTTCATTAGGGGGTCCTCTAGACTTTGTCCTGTAGTTAGATCTAAGTCAGCCCCATGGGACCTTAACCTGGTTCTTTCTGCTCTAACCAAGGCTCCGTTCGAGCCTCTGGGGGACATCCCCTTAAAGATGCTGTCCTATAAGACTGTATTTTTAGTGGCCATTACATCTGCCAGACGTGTTGGAGAGCTGTCCTCTTTGTCCTCTTCCCCTCCATATACCCAGATTCTGGAGGATAGGATTGTTTTCAGACCAGACCCTGCGTTCCTGCCCAAAGTAGTGTCGGTGTTTCATAGGTCTCAGGAGATAGTTCTCCCTTCCTTTTGTCAGGACCCAAAGAATGAAGGAGAGAAATCCTTTCATACTTTAGACGTCAGAAGGTGTGTCTGTGAGTATTTAGAATCTACGAAGGACTTTAGAAAGACCCCGCAACTCTTTGTTCAATTTCAGGGTCAGAACAGGGGCTCCAAGGTTACAAGCCGTACCTTAGCCAGATGGATCAAGAGAGCGATAGGTTTGGCATATTCACTATCAGATTGTCAGGTCCCTTCAGATTTTTCAGCCCATTCCACCAGGGCAGTAGCCTCTTCCTGGGCAGAAAAAGGGTGCGCTACCATAGAACAGATCTGTAGGGCTGCAACGTGGAGTTCCCCCTCTACGTTTTACAAACACTACAGGTTGGACCTTTCATCTGTGCAGGATATGTCCTTTGGGAGAAAGGTGCTGCAGGCTGCAGTCCCTCCCTAATAGTTATCTAGTCTAGTCTCTCACAGGTGCTGTCATGGGGCGTAATGGAAATACTTCAATTACTCTTACCGGTAATATGTTTTCCATGAGCCCATGACAGCACCTACATAATTCCCTCCCTTAATTAAAAAAAAAAAATATATATATATAAAAAAAATAATATATATATATTTTTTTATATATAAAGAATAATGGGAAAAAAGCGAAGTCTACTCTTTAGTATGGTGCCAAAGAAGAGATATGCCTGGCATATATTTGGCAGCAGAGTTTTTGTCTATTATGTTTTCTCGCCTATGTTGTTAGTTCTCACTATATATAGGTGCGTTGCTGGTCCCAGGAATCTTGTCAAATACTGAAGGTAGAAGTCACGGGACCAATTTAAAGATCTGGGAAGTTCCTGTTTCCTGTCCGGAGGGAGGAGGATCTCTCACAGGTGCTGTCATGGGCTCATGGAAAACATATTACCGGTAAGAGTAATTGAAGTATTTTATGCAAATTGACTTCAGATAAAGTATCTAAAGTCTATTCGCACATCCCTAATCATAATGCAAGAAGGATTGAACAGCAGGGCTTGGAGTTTTCTCTGATCCCGACTGTCAGGAGGACAGCAGAAGATCACATGGGAACAGCTGCTGTGCTCCTCATGATCACCAACATATACACGTGTCAAGATGTGGGAAAGGAATAATAGCCAGGATAGTAAATAAGATGAGCTATTGTGTAGTCTGAGGATGCAGCCATACTACCTTTCTTTTGTTCCCTACTTCTTGATAGCTTGCTGATCAACAAGTAGAGGATAGATGGATGGCATTCTGAGGCCCCTTTCACACCAGTGAGTTTTCCGCATGGGTGTAATGCGTGACGTGAACGCATATTGCCCGCACTGAATCCTGACCCATTCATTTCAATGGGTCTGTGTACATGAGCGTTTTTTTCATGCATCAGTTTTGCGTTGCGTGAAAAATGCAGCATGTTCTAGCCCTGGCCCCATAGAAGTTAAGAAGGGGCTTCTTAAAAAAAAAAATGCATTGTATCCACAAGCAAGTGCATTTTTCACTGATAGTTGCTAAAACCTTCAGTTTTTTTATCATGCGTGGAAAAATGCATCAAACGCATTTCAGCCGTGTAGAAAAAACTGACCGCAATCACAGACAAAACTGACGGAACTTGCTTGCAAAATGGTGCGAGTTTCATTGAATGCATCTGCAGCCAATCCGTGTCATTTGTGTGAAATAGTCCTAAGTGCAGCATCAGGTTCCACAGGGTTTATAAAGGTTCATGGTTAATGACAGGAAGCAGAGATATTAAACTGTAAGGAAACAGAATATTAGAAAATTCAATGTCCTTTTTTCCCCCTCAGAAACCAGAATACCCTTTAATGCTTTTACTGCCAATTACTTGTGTAATGTCTAAGAGCCTGTGACTGTCATCTCCTTAACCCCTTCAGGACCTTCAAGTATATAAAAAAAATATAATTATAAAAGTTCAAATCACCCCCCTTTCCTAAAAATACTTAACCAATAAAAAAAATAAACATCATGGTCATCGCTGCATGCGTAAATCCCCATACAATTAAAATATAACAATATTGCAACGGGAAAAAAACTGCCAAATTCGCCATTTTTTGTCACATCAACTCCCCAAAAATGATTTCATAAAAGGTGATCAAAAAGTCACAGACATTTCAAAGTATCACTGAGAAGTCCAGATCGCACCGCAAAAAAATTTGCCTTCACACAGCCCCATACACATAACTACAAAAAAGTTATAGGGGTCAGAATATGGTGATAATTTTTTTATATATTTTTCTAAAGCGTTTAAAAATTTTTATTCAGTATTAAAACGCAAGAAAAATTACACAAATGTGGTATCATTGTAAACGCTTCAGTTTTGTCCCCATTCATTGTCAATCGGGATGAAACAGAATGCACCAAAATGCATTCCATTCCGTTTGGTTGCGTCCCTATCGCAGACAGAAAAATGCTGCAAGCGGCATTTTTCTGTCCTTGATGTGGTGCGGAGCAAGTCAATGGGGACGGATCTGTTTTTTCTGACACAATAGAAGACTGATCCGTCCCCCATTGACTTTCAGTGGTGTTCATGACGGATTTGTCATGGTTATAGAAGGCATAATACAACTGGATCTGTTCATGATGGATGCATGCGGTTGTATTATGGTACTGGAAGCGTTTTTGCAGAAAAACGCTTCCAGTACCATAATACAACCGCATGCATCCGTCATGAACAGATCATATCTAAAGTTGGCAGCCAAGTTATGCAGTGAAATATCGGGGAAGTTAAGACCACCCAGTATACAAGGTTGCTTTAATTTATATAGGCTATTACAACTCTTCTATGTAGTGCCCCGGATGAAACATCTAAAGGTTCTTTGAATAACTTTAATAACGGAAGAGTGTAGCAGTAGGGGTAAAGTTTGGATTAAGTATAACTATTTATGAAAGGCTACCATTTTAAGGAGAAGACATCAGTCCGAGAAAGACAACGTAAAATATTGCCATGACTGAATTAAAGAAATGACCGAGGTTATGAGAGGACGGTAGTTCAGCCTATATAAATGGACCTGGTTGGTGGCCAATTTAACCCCCAGATATGTAATGGACTCAGAATGCCATTGAAATGGGAAGAAAGTACCCCAATGGTTTTTTGCCGTGCTTCCGATTTATGAAAATTTACTATAAATCCAGATATCGAACCAAAAGACGCTATTTGTTCTGCATTCATTTAAGTGGGGCCACAAAAAATGTGGACAGCACACTGTGCTGTCAGCATCCTTATGTCCGTGCCACAAAAAATTAAATAAATAGAACATGTCCTATACTTGTCCTTTTGACGGAACATTTCTACAGAAGGGCGAAAGAAAATGGCAGCATGCACATGGCTGGTATTCGTGTTCCCGGTATCCACAAAACGCAGACGGTCGTGTGCATGAGGCCTTAGTCAATAGTTTACCTAAAAATAAGTTTCTACTTTACCACATAGACTGATGGGCTAGTAGTGTTGTTCTTCAATAGATTTCTTCCTATTACAGTCATTATCCCCATGTTATATTGGAATATGTGCACATTCAAAAATCTGGCTTTTATCTTCTGACATGTACTGTACTGTAAATCCCATTTACCAGAATTGAGTAAACTCCCTGCTGGCTGCAATATTTTAGTACTGTCAAGAGGTGCCATGGGGAATTCTGTTATTTGTCCACTTGCAGGAAACCGTTTTCCAGCCACCTGCTCATAATATAAGAATTTTTTTTTTTTTTTTATATATATTTTTTTGAATATCTGAGCTCCAAAAAGAATTAATAGGAAAAGCAAATGTGTTTTTTTTTTTTGTAAGAAACAAGCATTTATAAGTTGCAACACATGCAGAACATAATTTGCGCCGATTGATCCACCTACACCTCATGTATTACCTTGCTCTGATACGAGAGATAGTCATAGCAGAATACATTTTTTTTAATCATTTTTGGAATAGGTTGACCTTAGCAGTAAGGAGAACCCAGACGAAACGCAAAAAGAAAATCGCAATAATATATTTCTAACATTGAAACTATAGGGATATAACTGGAATAATTACCATCACAATAACTACATATGTTCCTGGTGGGCCACCCTGTGATGTTGATTTGTAGGACTTGTCCTCTATAGTGGTCTTGAAAACAAAGTTTTGACCAAAAATAGTGTATAAAAAGTCAAAAATGACTTTTTTTGTGCAGTTCAGTCCCAATTAGTCGTGGACTCGTCAAACAGCTTATCAGCAGGGGATTCTGACCCCCATCAATCTGATATTCATGACCTAACCTGGGGATAGGGGCATGACTTTTAGGGAAAAGGGGTCATGGCTTAAATGTTCTATGGACAGGTATGTCATATTTATCAGCCACTGTGATAATTCCAGTGCAGTTTAAAACTAAATTAACACTCTCTTACTTTTACAGAAAACTAGTAAATGTGGACCAATATCTTTATACACCTTAATTACTGTATGTTATTTTGATGTCTGATTTTTCTTTTTATCTCTTTTCTGTAGGTGCTGGAAACTTCAACTGCAAAATAGCTATTGTAATGGGTAAAACAGATACTGGTTCCTCCTCCAGGTACATATTGAGAGAGACCTGCTATTACAGCAGCTTTGTTCATGGAAGGAAATGTGATCAGTTTTTGGAACGTAACTTAAAGGGGACTTGTCAGCAGGTTTAGAGCATGTTCTAATGCTTCTGCTTATAACAAAACCAGCCACTGCTGCTCATCAGGCGCAGAGGCAGTAAAGCAATATTTATTGTCCTTGACTTCATTGTGCTTCCGGAGTCACTGGACTAATCTCCATTAATTTATATTTCTTGTACCTAAGATGTACTTTATATGATGTGCCATACATGTCCAATATTTGGCATCCCCACTTCTCTGTAGGAAAAATAATCTTTTGTCCCATGTTGTGCATTACAGGGAGTGCAGAGTTATTAGGCAAGTTGTATTTTTGAGGATTCATTTTATTATTGAACAACAACCATGTTCTCAATGAACCCAAAAAACTCATTAATATCAAAGCTGAATCTTTTTGGAAGTAGTTTTTAGTTTGTTTTTAGTTTTAGCTATTTTAGGGGGATATCTGTGTGTGCAGGTGACTATTACTGTGCATAATTATTAGGCAACTTAACAAAAAACAAATATATACCCATTTCAATTATTTATTTTTACCAGTGAAACCAATATAACATCTCAACATTCACAAATATACATTTCTGACATTCAAAAACAAAACAAAAACAAATCAGTGACCAATATAGCCACCTTTCTTTGCAAGGACACTCAAAAGCCTGCCATCCATGGATTCTGTCAGTGTTTTGATCTGTTCACCATCAACATTGTGTGCAGCAGCAACCAGAGCCTCCCAGACACTGTTCAGAGAGGTGTACTGTTTTCCCTCCTTGTAAATCTCACATTTGATGATGGACCACAGGTTCTCAATGGGGTTCAGATCAGGTGAACAAGGAGGCCATGTCATTAGATTTTCTTCTTTTATACCCTTTCTTGCCAGCCACGCTGTGGAGTACTTGGACGCATGTGATGGAGCATTGTCCTGCATGAAAATCATGTTTTTCTTGAAGGATGCAGACTTCTTCCTGTACCACTGCTTGAAGAAGGTGTCTTCCAGAAACTGGCAGTAGGACTGGGAGTTGAGCTTGACTCCATCCTCAACCCGAAAAGGCCCCACAAGCTCGTCTTTGATACCAGCCCAAACCAGTACTCCACCTCCACCTTGCCGGCGTCTGAGTCGGACTGGAGCTCTCTGCCCTTTACCAATCCAGCCATGGGCCCATCCATCTGGCCCATCAAGACTCACTCTCATTTCATCAGTCCATAAAACCTTTGAAAAATCAGTCTTGAGATATTTCTTGGCCCAGTCTTGACGTTTCAGCTGTGTGTCTTGTTCAGTGGTGGTCGTCTTTCAGCCTTTCTTACCTTGGCCATGTCTCTGAGTATTGCACACCTTGTGCTTTTGGGCACTCCAGTGATGTTGCAGCTCTGAAATATGGCCAAACTGGTGGCAAGTGGCATCTTGGCAGCTGCACGCTTGACTTTTCTCAGTTCATGGGCAGTTATTTTGCGCCTTGGTTTTTCCACACGCTTCTTGCGACCCTGTAGATTATTTTGAATGAAACGCTTGATTGTTCGATGATCACGCTTCAGAAGCTTTGCAATTTTAAGAGTGCTGCATCCCTCTGCAAGATATCTCACTATTTTTGCCTTTTCTGAGCCTGTCAAGTCCTTCTTTTGACCCATTTTGCCAAAGGAAAGGAAGTTGCCTAATAAATATGCACACCTGATATAGGGTGTTGATGTCATTAGACCACACCCCTTCTCATTACAGAGATGCACATCACCTAATATGCTTAATTGGTAGTAGGCTTTCGAGCCTATACAGCTTGGAGTAAGACAACATGCATAAAGAGGATGATGTGGTCAAAATACTCATTTGCCTAATAATTCTGCACTCCCTGTATAACCCAGCAAAACATGTCTAGTGCTTACCATTAAAGTCTCCTATAAGTCAATGTTCGACCCTTTAAATAGGACTTGAGACATGACTCGGATATTAAATAATCCAGCACCTCATCTGCAGACAGCTGTTTTGGGGTGATTGGCCATCATCAGTGCAGAGCAGAGTGAACATTTAGGGCTGTTTCAAACGAGCGGATTCAGTGCGTGACATCCGCTGCGTGAATGACAGCCAAGACCCGCTGCGAACAGAAGAAGCACGGAGCATTAACATGACTGATAATGCTCCGTGACGCTCTATGATCTCTTTACTACAAAATCACAGTGAGACAAAGTTGTCACCGTGATTTTGTAGTAAAAAGATCACAGAGAGGCACGGAGCATTATCAGTCATGTTACTGCTCCGTATTCCTGCTGTCCGCATCAGGTCTTGGCTCTCATTCACGCAGCGGATGTCACGCACGGCATCCGCTCGTGTGAAACAGCTCTTACTTATTGGATAGCTGCTATACACCTGGTGGCATTAGAGGCAGAGCTTGTTAAGAGCTCATTTGCATCCCTTTCTTCCCAGAATTCCAGAGGAGCATATATGGCCTATAAGTCTCCTCACGCTGATTAAGGCACTCTCTCCCCAGGGAGAGATAGTATCCCCCAAATTCTAACTTAGACATCTCACCTAGTTAAGCCAGTACTCTCTGCTCTGCACTGGTGGGGGGCAATCACCCCAAAACAGCTGTCTGCAGATGAGGTGCTGGCTTAATTAATATCAGAGTCATGTCTCAAGGTCTATTTAAAAAGTTGAAGATTGACTTATAGGATAGCTGTCTTACACCTGGTGGCATTCAAGGCAGAGCTTCTTAAGATCTCATTTGCATTTCTTCCCTCCCAGAATTCCAGAGGAGCATATATGGCCTATAAGTCTCCTCATGCTGATTCACTTTAACAGTTCTGAGCTGCAAAATTAGACACAACCCATGGACGAGAGTTTTTTTTTTTTTTTTTTTTTTTAAGGAGGATAGCTTGGGATAAATTTTCAGTAAACTAAATTTATCATTTAAAATATGTGCTTTGCATAATATTATTTTTCAGATATAAGAAGCACAGCATGATCCTTGTTCCCATGGACACAAAAGGAGTAGAGATTATCAGAGCGCTAAAAGTGTTTGGGTATGAAGGTAATGATGCAGTCTTTTTGTTGCTATGGAGGTAAAGCACTCTGGCTGCCTGCACTATGGAGCTTGCTTTCATACTAGTAGTATAATAGTACACAACCAAAATTTCATCACGTTACTCTGTCTACTCAGGCATTTGGAGACTTGGAGCTATGATACTGCTGCTGTGACAATACTTTATGAAATTCTACAGAATTTAAAACCTATAAATGAAATGGTAGTAAAAGGTGTAGTCACAGCAGCCACTCTGCATTTACACAATGCGGTCTGCTGTACATGCAGGTGCCCATATTATGTTGATGGAGCCTACAGGACTATGGCAGAGATTCCGAACACACATCTCCCCATTGTTATTACCAGACTCACTTCTAAAGAAAACAATTACAATAAGGGTGCGTTCACATGTGCATCAGGTAGCTTGGATATGAACCTAGTATAAGAGTATTCTATTCCAATGTAATTGTTCATGTTTCGTACATTCATGTCTACACTTAGTCACCTTTAGGGCCCATTACTGTGGGTGAATACCCAGGCAATGATCGGGAATTAACCATTTGTTCCAGGTCATGCCCACACGTTCAGCTGCATGGACTAGAACGATTGCTAATGCGATCATTTATCCCTGTATAGATTAATTACTTGTCGGCGGTATGTCCCTGTTTACACCAGGCATTGTGCTGCCGATAAACAGTGATTTTATCTGCTGCTTGAAAGATGCCATCACCAGACAAATGAGTGGGTGATCAGCGGTACCTTTACGCGGGACAGATATCTGGAGAGAGGGTTCATATGAACATTCATCCCTGATAATTGTCTGGATGCACATCACTGAACATTCAGACAGTGGGGGCAACTTTTTAAATGTTTTTTCTGCTTTGCCAGTACATCTTTTCTGCTGCATTTAAACAATTATATTTGCAGATACCCATCATGGAGGACACTTTGAAGTGCATTTCAACAATGTGAGAGTTCCTGTAACTAATCTAATTCTGGGTAAGTCCATATTTTACAGGATGGAATCCCTTTTGGAGTGTGACAGTATTTTTTCTGTTGGAACGAAAACTGTTGATTGTTTTTGCTGGCTTTGTGCTGGATGGAGTTTTTAAAACCATAGACGCTATTAGCAATCCAGTATGAAAAGACAGCCAAGTCTCAGACTAATTCTGGAAATTCCCCTTCACAAAAAAAAAAAAAAAGAGGAAACCAGAGCTGTGCTGTTGTGACACAACGGATCCCTGCATAGATTATAATAGAGCCTGATAGGATGTCAGTTTACTTTCTGCCAAAATACACCCAGTGATGTAACAGGGCAGTGAACTCTTCTTAGCATCTGCGTTGGTTGTCTGCCATGAATTCCTTGTGTCCGATGCAGGTAGTCGCTGTTTGTGCTCCTAACAAAGCTCTGTGGCAAATACCCTGTATTACATATAAATTCTGTAATAGAACGTTATATAATCATCCCTTCAGGTACATACCATAGATCCATCAGTCAATCCATCATGTGAGGAAACCTTCCTCTAATTCCCTAAAAGAGGTTCTATGTCTTTTATGAATGCACTTGGCCTGCGGTTATGTGCCAAAAGTTACTATGCCTCCCTGTCTGTACTGGACAGCTCGGCCACAATGAAAGAGGGGAATCCCAAACTGGGGACAGGTGCCTTCATGAGACAACCCTTTTAAAGAAGAGAACATTAGATGACCAATGAATAAACCCTAGATCACCAGAGCTAGTGATATTAATCTCTCCAACTACCTTACACCAGTGTTTCTTAATGTTTCAAACACAAATACCTCCTACTCAAATAAATATTTATATCCCCAAGGCTAAACTTTTACATAGTGCTGTACCTTTTAAAAGCAAATTGCGTAAAATACCCTTAGAGATTTGGCTTGCACACCATGGGAAAGACATACCACAGATTGAGAACCTAAGCTCTAGGCCACCAAGAACTGGGCTTGTGTTGCGTTTGTATGTGCAGTGTTTGTTATGGTGGTACTAAGGAGTAATCTTCTATGCTTTTCATTAAGTCTTAACTTTAAACAGACTTATTCCAGTTTCCCACATGTTACTGCCTACAGATTTCACTTTTTATTTCATACACAACCCTTATTTAGATGGATCACAATGGACCTTGTGTAAGCTTTTAATGCTTTTTCTTCAGAAAGGATGATGGCATTTAAAGGAATTGCAATTTGCTTAAAGTTTCACATTCAAAAATAATTATTTTTAGATAGGTGACAGAGTACATGTTCCTGCAGAGCTGTGCTGTTGTGACTCAACGGATCCCTGCATAGATTATAATAGAGCCTGATAGGATGTCAGTTTACTTTCTGCCAAAATACACCCAGTGATGTAACAGGGCAGTGAACTCTTCTTAGCATCTGCGTTGGTTGTCTGCCACAAATTCCTTGTGTCCGATGCAGGTAGTCGCTGTTTGTGCTCTTAACAAAGCTCTAATGTCAAACTGTGGCAAATACATAATTTATATGTAATACAGGGGAATAGAACGTTATATAATCATCCCTTCAGGTACATACCATAGATCCATCAGTCAATCCATCACGTGCAGAAACCTTCCTCTAATTCCCTAAAAGAGGTTCTGCAGCAACTGAGGGTTTATAAGTAATAATGTAATATACTCCCTACTCTTATCTATGTCCTTTATGAATTCACTTGGCTTGCGGTTTTGTGCCAAAAGTTACTGTCCCTGCCAGTCTGTACTGTACCAAAACAGTCAACTTGCATAGACATATGGTACTCACTCTTACCAAGCAACATCACTTATGTGTCTGTTTGTCAATTCTGGCTTTACTTCTACTCAACAATGTGGAGCTGAGCCATCTAAAATGTGCGGAGGGTGGCATGTTTGAGGTCTGGATGAAGTAAATGTTTGATATTCTCATACACGAAAGAAGTAGACGGATGACATTGAGGAAGAATTTTCATTTGTTCAACTGTATCTCTGTACAGTGGAGAAAAGTCATCCAGAACTATTTGTGTTATTTTAGGAAATGGAAATATTTTAGGTATGCCATTGTGCAGAATGCAAAACCTCACTATTAGGGAAAGAATAAAGTACATAAAGTAATTCTTCTTTACTGGCATTTCAAACTTGTTTGTTTGAATTTCATCAGATTTTAAAAATAATAAAAAAAAGTATAGTATTTTTTGTTAACATTTTTGTATTTTTATTTTTTTGTTTCTTATTGTTCTCTACTCTTTTATATATTTTACAATGTCCGCCTGATAACCCTGCATCATAGGACAGGTAGCGGACTAAGTACTGTGAATGTTGTGATAATGTGTATGGTAAAGTGCTGGAGGGAGTGAATATCTCATCCAGGTTCGTTAGCTGGGTGAGGTAGCGGAAATCCAGAAAGATGCATTTGCTTCAGCAGAGCATAGCCTGCTGGAGCTCTTGGTTTAAGTTTATATGGGCTGGATTTCTTTGCACTGGGAGATAGGTTTGGTGGAGGGATTTCCCAGTCCACACCCCTCCATTACAGGTTTTTCCACTAGCCCTAGGTGATCCCAGGTGAGGCCTGTAGGGATCATCACGGGGGGAATAAAGCAGACCTCAGAATACGAGTCTGCGGGAATTCAGCATGGAGAGCTGACCTTTGTGGTTAGATCTTGGTGACTGGCAGGACTCTATAGGTGAGACGGGAATTGCCTGTGTAATAGGTAGAGCCAAATGGGCAGGCATTTATTTTTGTTTTATGTTATGTTATGACGCTATAACTTGGATGCTACTCTGTTATGTTTATGTGAACAAATGAAGCAGAGTTTGGGCTTTGAAATGCGCTGACTGAAAATCTGTAATTGACAAGCCTACTACAAGTACAGATCCCTACAATTTATATGTGTATGTATATATACTTCAGACGCACACTTTTTAGCATGAAAAAACTCACTAAAAGGTTTCTGCATTTTATAGTCTTGAGACACTCCAGACCCCCCTGAGAATTTCCTTAAAAAAATCTTTATACAATCATAAAAAGAAACCCCGAGGCTGTTCTTAACCGCACAGTTCTCTATGTCCCTGCCCGAGTCTGTTCTGTATGATCGGGACAGGAGGGAAACCGAATGTGATGTACGTGTGTTGTTTAGTTTCCTGTCAGAGACAGGACGTGTCATTGAAGCCTGAGGAGGGTGATTAAACCTCAGACCACCAGTTATTAACTTCTGCGTTACCCTAGACCATCATGAAATAAAACATTAACCAGTCTTGCACCTTGGACCATACTGCTAGTTTGTAAATTTGGGGCATGTAAGCCCCGCCCTAGGAACATCCCAAATCCACTCGGACTGCCTGCTTATGACTGGGACTCTGCCCATGGGACACCTGGAATTTGCAGGGACGGTCTATGATTATTAGGGACAGTCTCTGCAAAATCAGGACTGTTGGCAGCTATGGGGGTATTACCGTAGACCACCAGTGAGTCCATTATAAACTCATTCTACCATTAAAGGAGTTTTCTCATCAGAGAAAACCCCACTAAAATTCATGCACTCCTGGCAGATGGCATATTTAGCCAATGAAAGAATCAGCCAGCCAGGCATTTTCCCCTGCAGTGGCCTCAGGTGAATGACCATCCATGTCAAACAAGAACAGCTCAAGTCTGCCAGAACGGGAGCCACAATGAAAGAGGGGAGTTCCAAACTGGGGACAAGTGTCTTCATGACACAACCCTTTTAAAGAGAACATTAGATGACCAATGAATGAACCCTAGATCACCAGAGCTAGTAATGATTATCTCCCAACTACCTTAGACCAGCGTTTCTTAATGTTTCAAACGCAAATAAATGATAGTCTTTGCATCCCCAAGGCTAAACTTTTACATAGTTCTGTACCTTTTAAAAGCAAATCCCGTAAAATACCCTTAGAGATTGGGCTTACACACCATGGGAAAGATATACCACAGATTAAGAACCTAAGCTCTAGGCCACCAAGAACTGTGCTTGTGTTGCATTTGTATGTGCAGTGTTTGTTATGGTGTTACTAATGAGTAGTCTTCCATGCCTTTCATTAAGTGACTCTTAAAGGTATTCTGTCATCAGATTTTATCCCTATAACCTAAAGATATCCTCATGTCCGGACTAATAAGAAGAATCCTAAGCTGGCCTTATTAAACCTCACTGAGGCTCTATTTGTCCAAAAAACAGGTTTTTATAACCTGCCAATCACTTACTTAAGGTGCCCAAGGGAAGGTCCGTTAATACAGGGTGCCCGTCCGCACCCCTCGCCATCCGGTGCCCAGCGCCGCCTTCCGTCTTCATCGCCGCCTTCTACAGCTCAGCACCGCCTCTGCAATCCTCCCGTCCCTTTGCCAGATCCCGTGCCTGCGCACTAGGCTCAGCCTGATGCGCCCATGCGGACTCCTGGCAGCGGCTTCATTGAGCGAAGTGCGCATGCGCCGGCGTGATGCGCACTTCGCTCAACCCTAATATGACCTGCAGATTGGCTGAGCTTAGTGCACAGGCGCGGGATCTGGCAGAGGGACGGGGAGGATTGCGGAGGCGGTGCTGAGCTGTAGAAGGCGGCGCTGAAGACAGGGAAGGCGGCGATGAAGACGGAAGGCGGCGATGGGCACCGAACGGCGAGGGGTGCGGACGGGCACCCTGTATTAACGGACCTCCCCTTGGGCACCTTAAGTAAGTGATTGGCAGGTTATAAAAACCTGTTTTTTGGACAAATAGAGCCTCAGTGAGGTTTAATAAGGCCAGCTTAGGATTCTTCTTCTTAGTCCGGACATGAGGATATCTTTAGGTTATAGGGGTTTAATCTGATGACAGAATCCCTTTAAGTATAAACAGACTTATTCCAGTTTTCCAAACGTTTCTGGCTGCTACAGATTTCACTTTTTATTTCGTACGCAACCCTTATTTAGATGGAACACAATGGACCTTTTGTAAGCTTTTGTGTTTTCTTCAGAAAGGATGATGGCATTTACGGGAATCACAATTTGCTTAAAGTAAAGGTTCAGTTTCACTTTCAAAAATAATTATTTTAGATAGGTGATAGAGTACATATTCCTGCAGTATGGCACATACTACACACTCTTCAACCCCACCACTGAGGCAGTCACGTCTAACCCCTCTCATCACATGTTAGCATGGTTTTAGTTGTATTGTGGGCACACTTCAGCCATGGGGCATCCGTAACCTGTGACCCTAGCCAAAGGGGAGATTCTAGACATAACCTGATTATTGAGGAGACTGTTTGTAGTCATGATCCCCCTAGTTAATCACAGTAGTCTGCAGACCAGAAGCAAGTACACTCTGCAGCGAAACAGGCCACGGGAGGCAAAGTAGGTGAATAGGATACATGTATTAAATTAGCTTCTTATTTTTATTGCAGACAGGGATTGATGTAAATGATGGTCATCCTTTTTGATGCTATATAAAATTTACGGGAAATGAATATATTTTGGATTATTAGGCAGTTATAGACTTGTACATTAACCCCTTCACACTTTGGGATGTAACTGTACATCCATTTTAATCTTGCCTTCCAGCATATAGATGTACAGTTACATTCAGTGGATGGCCTGGGCACAGGACACCCCGCTGCAAAGACCAGGATCAGAGTTGCATGTAATCTTGGCTGTTTAACCCCTTAAATGTTGTGTGGGTTAAACAGGCAAGATCTAACATATCTAGGTGGTTAGAGGGAGGGGACTCTGTGTTACCCCATCATAACCTTGTTACACAATTGCAGGGCATAATTTAATAGTCATGGAAGCCAGTGCCCTCACAAAGGTCCTTAGGCCTGCTATGGCTGTATACCTGATAGGCCATGCCAAAGACACAGCCTAAGACTACATGTACACGGCGGTTAAAAATGGCCGTGTGATGACCGTTTAAGTAAGGGCCGTAACAAGGCCAATTTTAGCACTGATGAAAGTCTATGGGGCTATTCACATGGCAGTTTTTTTTACATGTCCTATTTTTGCCCATTTTCACGGCCACTTGGGCAGGAATGCAGCTGTCCAGGTACACTAGAAAAATATGACTTTTAGGGGTTAAAAAAACCTCATCCACTTGCACACATGCACACACAGTGGCAGTCACTCCTCTCTTGATTGAAAAGGACCTGCGCTTAGAATTATGACGTCACCACGCATTCATTTCGGGAATGCATGGTGTGTCATCAACCTGAGCGCAGGTCCTTCAGGCATGTCCTTTTCAATCAAGAGAGGAACGACTGCCTCTGTGTGTGCAAGTGGATGAGGTGATTATTTTTATTTGTTTGCTAAAGCAAAACATTACAGCTGGGGGCCACTATGGGAGACATTACTAATTCTTGAGGCCACTATGGGAGACATTATTACTGCTGGGGGCCCCGATGGGTGACATTACCAATATTGGGGGCCACTATGGGAGACATTATTGCTGCTGGGGCCACAATGGGGGACATTATTACAAATGGGGGCCACTATGAGGAACGTTATTACTGCTGGGGGCCATTATGTGTACTGAGGGCACTGCAGGGGTTGGGATCTTTATAACAGATCCATTTGTCCCATACTACATATGCCCTTGTATAGGGCTGCTTGACAATACACAGTACATATTTTTAGGTTTCATTCATAAGCATGCTATTTACAGTATATGCAATTTTATGAATGAAAGAATCTGATAATATAAAATTTGAGGCTGAAATGTATTTAACAACAGTCACATGTTTATATTGAATGGGCAGGACGTTTTATGGCAATTCGTCATATTTTCTTTAAGGGGTATGTTCATAGCGGAAAATAAAAGTATATCTGCCTGAATTTCACAACATCAGAATCAGCACCAAATAAAGAATATGTTGCAGAATTCACCCTCTGTGTTGCAGATCTAATTGTTGTGTGGATTCTGTTGTGGACATTTTTTGCAGCATGTGAATAAGATTATTTTAAATCGCATCTACTCTGCTGCTTCTGTATTATTTATTTTATTATTTATTTGACTGACTTTAGAGATAACATATTCTGCAGTGTTTTACATACATTATCATCACTTACTGTCCCCAATGGAGCTCACAATTCTGCTGCGGAAAATCTGCAGTATGTATGAAAAACCCTTAAAAATATTTGATTGACCGTGGGGACCTGCACTAAAGTGGAGTCCTGGGTTCCCCCTTTTTAATGGATTGTCAATTGTGCGTCTCCACTGTCACTCTATTCAACTCTGTGGGACTGCCTGGTATATCTGAACACTATCTCATAGAAGTGAATGGAGCAGCAGTGTACATGCACAAATTCCACTCAATTCAGTAGGAGGCACATGGAACCCCCATTCTCATGATCGGAAGGGTTTCAGTGGTTTAACCCGCACCAATCAGATACTTGGTCACTGTGGATGGAGATAAGCATTGTTTATGGCAGGCGCAGCACTATGAAGTGCCATTTGCGCTGTGGCATTAGAAGAATTCAGATATATCTGACTTTTTAGTCTAACCAGACTGTCTATTACTCTGTAATTCCTCTAGCGTCGTTATATAGAAACAGTAGGTTTCAAGAGCACACTAAATGCTTGAAATAACTTCTTTATTAACTTTAACTCCGCAGCAGATAGTCCATGTACATAACACGTGTTGAAAAGATATCACAAAATGGCGGTATGCATAAGATGGTGGTTCAATTGTTCAATCTTGTCATTCAACATAAAATGGTGGATATATTTCTTTCTTGAGTATCTGTATTCTCACTTTAAGTTATTTAAGCACTTTATGATCTCTCTGAGACGCAATGTCTAACTAATAGTTCTACTTGCTGAATTTGGTCGCAATTTGCAGTATGCAGTTAGCAATAACTATTTGCAGATTGGTTGAGTATGATCTGGTATGGTTGTATGCAATTTGGATTGCAATATGGAATTTGAATGGTTGCATTTGTGAACTTTGTAGTTTGCAATTGAATTTGGTGGAACTGTAAGAAAACACACATATAACTGGTTCAGTATACAGTTCTAATCACTATATTAACAGTAGGAACATTATATAACTGTTTTAAATACTTATTTTGGCCTCTTTGCTTCTATAAAACACAGCTCTTAGTGGAGGAAGACCCCTTTAATGGGTTTGTCACTGCCCTGACTTTATTCCTGACTTTTCCTTTTCAGGAGAGGGCAGAGGTTTTGAGATTGCACAGGGTCGCCTTGGTCCAGGCCGCATACATCACTGCATGAGGACCATTGGAGCAGCTGAGAGTGCTCTTCAGCTTATGTGTGCTAGAGCTGCACAAAGAACAACTTTCGGAAAAAAGCTGTACCATCATGTAAGTAGAATGTCAGTGTTGTTATTTTGTGGGTATATACAGGATAGCGTTATATATCTGGAGCCTAGTGGAATCATTTGGAGGCCCAATTTTATAATTGTGTGGAAGCATCCGTGGTGAATTGTACATAAGGTTAATAATGTTCACTCTGGAGTCAGTGTTAGTGATGGGCAAAATAGTGTAAAAAAAAAATATAAGACCGATATTCGGTCAGTGAGATCTATTAGGGTTCATGAAAAAATGGATCAGACATATCTGTCATGGATCATTTAAAAAAAAGACCCTTCTGTGTAGCCAGAGTTGTAGCACTCAAAAAAAGGTTTGCCAATTTTATATCTCATTCTGCACCATAACTAGCTATATCCTGGGGTAAATGCTATATACCGTTATCTCGTATATGTACTGTATGTGGGAGGAAAAGATTTACTGTTTCTCATCAGCACACGCCTCAGGTAAGCAGTAATCTAATTCTATGAGTAGGGGTTTGAACAAATATTCGCAAGGACGATTATTCATTCAAACCTTTCCTGATAATTGTCCCCTGAAGATGAAAATAAAAATGACCACTGTCAACTTCCTGTCTGTATCGTCGATTGTAATTTGTTCAAGCAGTTCCTTTAGCCATGTGAAACAACCCATAAATGTTTTTGTAAACAGATGGCATGGCACGATAAGTGGAGTGATTCAGAGGTCTTAGGTTATTGTTTCCTGTAATAAGCAGCATGTTTGCTTTCCAGTCATGTACTTGATGTTGACCTTTGTAGCTTGGTTTACAGGAAGGCCATTCACATATATGTGTATACAAATGTGGTCTTTTTGTTTTTCTTCACACAGGAAGTGGTTGCCCACTGGATAGCAGAGAGTCGCATTGCGATTGAACAAGCCAGATTGCTGACACTGAGAGCAGCAAAAGCCATAGACACAGTTGGAAGTGCCAGAGCTCGGAAAGAGGTACAAGATATGATTAGCATTACAACTGTACGCTTCAAATATTGTTATTGTTACCATTCCATCAGGTACATTAAGGCCTCTTTCACACGGGGCGTTGCAGGAAAATGTGCGGGTGCGTTGCAGGAACACGCACGATTTTTCCACACGAGTGCAAAACATTGTAATGCGTTTTGCACTCGCGTTAGAAAAATCGTGCATGTTTGGTACCCGAACCCGAACTTCTACACAGAAGTTTGGGCTTGGGATCGGTGTTCTGTAGATTGTATAGTTTTCCCTTATAACATGGTTATAAGGGAAAATAATAGCATTCTGAATACAGAATTCATAGTAAAGTAGCGCTGGAGGGGTTAAAAAATAATAAAAAATAACTTAACTCACCTTAGTCCACTTGATCGCGAAGCCGGCATCTCCTTCTGTCTTCATCTTAGCTGTGTGGAGGAACAGGACCTGTGGTGACGTCACTCCGGTCATCACATGATCCATCACATGATCTTTTACCATGGTGATGGATCATGTGATGGACCATGTAATGACCGGAGTGACGTCACCACAGGTCCTGTTACTGCACACAGCACAGAAGACAGACAGAAGAGAAGCCGGGCTTTGCGATCAAGTGGACTAAGTTGAGTTAAATTATTTTTTTATTTTCTTTTTTAACCCCTCCAGCCCTATTGTACTATGCATTCTGTATTCAGAATGCTATTATTTTCCCTTATAACCATGTTCTAATCAACAAGGTAAAAGAGGAAAGAATATTTAAAAGAAGAAAAACTACCACAAGAGGACATAGTTTTAAATTAGAAGGGCAAAGATTTAAAAGTGACATCAGGAAGTATTACTTTACTGAGAGAGTAGTGGATGCATGGAATAGCCTTCCTGCAGAAGTGGTAGCTGCAAATACAGTGAATGAGTTTAGGCATGCATGGGATAGGCATAAGGCCATCCTTCATATAAGATAGGGCCAGGGGCTATCCATAGTATTCAGTATATTGGGAAGACTAGATGGGCCAAATGCTTCTTATCTGCCAACACATTCTTTGTTTCTATGTTATAAGGGAAAATAATAATGATCGGGTCTCCATCTCGATAGTCTCCTAGCAACCGTGCGTGAAAACCGCACCGCATCCGCACTTGCTTGCAGATGCTTGCGATTTTCACGCAACCCCATTCATTTCTATGGGGCCTGCGTTAAGTGAAAAACGCACAAAATAGAGCATGCTGCGATTTTCACACAACGCATAAGTGATCACCGCTCATGTGAACAGACCCATAGAAATGAATGGGTCGGGATTCAGTGCGGGTGCAATGCGTTCAGCTCACGCATCGCATCCGAGCGGAATACTCGCCCGTGTGAAAGGGGCCTAAACTTCTGCTGTCATGGGTGCTTGCTCCCAGCGGAGAGAGCCTCCTGAAATCAACCACACATGCACTTATAAAGTCTCGCCCGTGCAAGTTTATTTCAGGGCCAGGCATCTGGACAGTGCGGATGCCTGGCCCTGTCAATCAGGCCATGATGGGATGTAGCGATGGGGGAGAGGAGAAGCTAAAGGAGTGCTCCAATCACCTCAGTAACATAAAAATAAAAGTAATAATTATGCTGCAACGGTACATCCAACTGATGCTCTTTGAATAAAGCACCCAATAATGTGTCCAAATAATCTGATGCTTGAAATACTTGTTAATTCCAGTACTCCTTGATTTAGTGTTGTGTATCCGCGACCTGCATATATACCTTTTGTGTGATGTTATTTCAGATTTAAAACATGACCTGTATATCAGTAACACTAAAATACAGTGTGCAGATTCATCAATCAATTGTTGCTACATTAAGAGATTGAGGCTGTGGCTGCGCAAAAAAATAGAACATGTCTATCCATGTCCGCAATTGCGGACAATAATAGGTAGTTCTATGGGAGGTGTCGGCCGGGTGTATCGACCCTAATGGGGGTGACATCTATAAGTTATTTCTGACAAAGGTTGGAGGAGAAGAGGCAAGAGTCCAAGGGGGAGGAATGCCAGAAACCCCAATAGTAGAACAAATTGAAGCAGAGGGGGTAGTAGAGAGGATCAAAAAATGTACTCACATTTTTTTATCCACAGTCCCACAACTAAACGAGACCCCAACAACATACCAACTAAGAAACAGGAACTCCACAAAAACTTAAAGGGCTTGTCCAAGTTATATTTATTGATGACTTATCCTCAGGATTGTCGGGGGTCCGACACCTGGCACCCCTACCGATCAGCTGTTTGAAGAGGAGGCGCGCTCCGTGCCAGTGCTGCCTCCTCTTCACTGTTTACCTTTTAGCCGTTGCATCTGCAGTGGTGAGCAGGTGTAATTACACCCAAGCCGTCCTATAGCCCCAAATAATTTTTGTCATGTACTTTATTATTTAATTTTGTTGTTTTCCATCTTAAAAAAGGACCCAAAGTCCTGGATTGTACCCGTTCTTCATTCTGGTACAGCAGGGGCTTGTCAGCGCTGTACTGGTGTACGGATTTCTGGTTGCCGTGGAGAACGCTGCACAGGACGGAGCACAAATCTCTCCTGCCTGTGTTCCCTTCAAGCTAATTCTGCCATAGCACATCAGTACCCTGTGCCCTGTACTGATGTGCTCTGTCAGGGTGGGCTCCACAATGCTGTTACACGTGCTTATATGTAGATTGTAAGCCCTCACGGGCAGGGCCCTCTCTCCTTCTGTACCAGTTTGTAACTCATTTTGTTTATGATTAGTGCAATTGTCTGTATTATGTATGTGCACCCCTTATCATATGTACAGCGCTATGGAATGAATGGCGCTTTAATAATAAATAATAATAATAATAATCACACAGCTAACAGATATCACCTCTCTATTGAGGCCCAGGTCCGGGATGAGCTCCAGGAACTCTGCCTGTCTTTCTGTAAAATACTGGTGCTCCCCCATCTTCTCCAGCTTGATGTCCGTAAGGCTCTGCAGTAAGTCCATCTGGTGAGCAGGGAAGCCCAGTTCTTTCTTTAGGATCATGTCCTACCAGCATAGGGAGACAGACGCCGAACACAGTCTCCGTGGCTACTGAGATCGACTCCCATATTGGGTGGTCCATGGGCAGCAAAGCGGAGATTAACTTACACCTATCGCTTGATAGTCCGCCGAACAGGACAAGCCCCCTCTGGGGATAGGAGTAGTGCTAAAATGTCTGGCAGACACACAGGCAACTTGCGACTGCCATTTTTCCCCACCCGAGTGAACATGCTGCCTGATCGATCCCTGATGAGCCAAGTTATCGCCTTGGTGAAACACATACAGTAGGATGAAAGCCTTCATTAAAAACAGGGTTATATAGAGAGGCTAGGGAAATAGGTTCCAGTGTTGGTTGGGGTTGCCCCCGTCAGAGAGAGTGCTCTGCTCAGCCAGTGTTGGGGCACAGCTTTCACTGAACACCGCAGAAAACAGACAGTAATAGGGATGAATATTGACCTCACCACCCCCATCAATAAATTAGGAATCAGATATTTAAACTTGACCTCAATCTCTTAATGTGGCAACAATTGATTCATTTGCATAAACTTACTGTATTTTAGTGTTACTAAAGTAAAGGTTATGTTTTAAATCTGATAACTTTACATATAGTGTCTGGCACTTGGCACCCCCACTATCAGCTGTGGTGCCAGGCAGGAGGTTCTGTCCACTGTGTAATGGCTGTGCCAGCTAACAGGTGCCCAGCTCCCATTCACTTAAATACTGCACTACGCAGTGGACAGAGCCTTCTGTCTATGGCTTCGGCCACTGTTGTTTCCAGCGGCTGCAGCAAAAAGCTGATCAGTGGTGTTGCCAGGTGTCAGACACCTGCTGGTCAAGGGATTAAAGGGGTAGGATAGGGCTAGGATATGCCCTCATTGTCTGATAGGTGTGGGTCCCACCTCTGAGACTCGCACCAACAACAAGAACGGAGCGGGGAGAGCTGTGGCTGGAAGACCCCGGATTTCCCTGGGTCCGTCCACCACCAAGCGCTAGTGATATGCTCCCATTGTCTGAGATGGCAAAACCCCTTTAATAATCCTATTGCTAGAGGTTTATGCCAGTAAACCAGTTAAATCCATTTTACAGCAACACAGTTCTCTTCTGTGTATAATGCTCAGTGTAAATGAACAATCTATCCAGGGGCGTAGCTAAAGGCTCATGGGCCCTGGTGCAAGAGTTAGACTTGGGCCCCCCTTCCCAGTGGCGTTGCTAGGGCTGGTGTCACCCGGTGCGGTAGAAAATGGTGTCACCCCCCCTGGGACGAGTCACGTAGGGGACGTCCATCAAGCTCCGCCCTGCCGCCGCCGCGCCGCTGACATCCCTTCACTGAGCCTGCCGACCAACCCAAGCGGTAACCCACACTGCCCCACATAAAAAATATGCCCCCCACACTGCCCCACATTAAGTAATATGCCCCCCACACTGCCCCACATTAAAGGGGTTCTGAACTTTGTTTTAACTGATGATCTATCCTCTGGATAGATCATCAGCATCTGATCAGCAGGGGTCCGACACGCGGGATCCCCGCCAATCAGCTGTTTGAGAAGGCAGCGGCGCTCCAGCAGCGCCGCGGCCTTCTCACTGTTTACCGCTGGCCCAGTGACGTCACGACTAGTATCAACTAGCGTGGGAGGGGCTAAGCTCTGTTTACTTGAACGGAGCTTAGACGCGCCCAGGCCATTTGATACTAGTCGTGACGTCACTGAGCCAGCGGCGCTGCTGCCTTCTCAAACTGCTGATCGGCGGGGGTCCCGGGTGTTGGACCCCCGCTGTTCAGATGCTAAACAAAGTGCAAAACCCCTTTAAGTAATATGCCCCCCCACACTGCCCTCAATTATGTACTTTGCCCCCCACTAAGTAATTTGCCCCCACACTGCCCTCCATTATGTAGTTTGCGGCATTTCCAGGAAATGCACTTTAATGCTCCATGAGTCATGGAGCATTAAAGTGCATTTCCACCTTCTGTTCAAGCTTTACCCTGGCTGGAGGCCCCAACCCCCTGCCCCCCCTAAATATAATAAATACTATAATGGGGTATTAAATTAAATCTAAATATAAAGTCAATATGCGCTCTCTGCGCTACCTACCACACCTCCTCCTCCCTCAGGCGCGGCAGTGGCAGGTCTGGCTGGCTGTGTGAGTGAGTCACCACCCAATCCATTAGCTCCAGACTCGAGTCCTGGGCCTGCAGGCTGCTCCTGCAGTGCAGCCGCGGCGGCGCTACTCACCAGGTAGTCACACCCCCTTCTTCACGTGACGGCCGGACCGACATCCTTGCTACTGAGTAAGGAGTAGTGATGGGAAGTTCGGATCTTTTAGGTGAATCGGTTCATTTGAATCAGCTCATTCAAATGAACCGATTCATGAATTGGATCTTCGGTTCACTTGCTGAGTCACTGACTGCAGAGCTGAGTTGACTCGCAAGTGAACCGAAGACTCTAGGTGCCGGTGCGCATGCGCAGATGCTTGATACATTCGATTCACTTGCTGCTGACTCAGTGCAGTCGGCTCTTCAGCTCTCTAATTAGTAATGAGTCAGGATCAGGAAGAGTGATTTATCATAGTGATAGTGAAGGGAAGCTGAGGCTGACGCCGGACAGGAGGACTCAGGAGTCAGAAGCTGTCACTGTGGTGTGCAATGTGCATGGTTACCCACAGTGACAACAGTCTGACACTGACAGGAGTACAAGGAACCAAGTGAAGTGAAATGTGAATGTACAGGGAAAGCTATGTGCTGAATAGATAACAGTATTACAGTAACACAGTCACTGGCTGATAATAAAATAGTCCCCACAGTCATCACTCAGGAAAATAACTAGCGTGCAATTTGTGCACGATTTTCTAATAAACCTGAAGAGAGATTGTCACCCTGTCGGATCCGTCCTGCCACCGCTCCGTCCCCGGATCCCATTGACTATAATGGGGACGGGGTGGAGCTCCAGCACGGCAGTTTGCGGTGAGAGGCCGCCGGACTAAAAAGTTGGACATGCAGGACTTTTAGTCCGGCGGCCTTTCGCCATGCACTGCCTTGCTGCGCCGGAGCTCCACCCTCGTCCCCATTATAGTCAATGGGGACGGAACGGTGGTCCGGCGAAATAACGGCAGGACAGATCTGACAGGGTGAACAGCCTGTCGGATCCGTCATGCCGCTAGTGTGAAAGTAGCCTTACAATCTCATGGCTTCTGAGCAACAGATCGCGTGGTCTTCACAGTCATCTGCTGCCCAGAAACAATGATTCTGTAGGGGGACGAGCAGTAGCCATCCCTCATGCACATGGCTCACAGGCTCAATATAGAGTAAGATCAAGATATAACACACTCCGTCTCCCACATGAACGGTGACATCTCTTTTGACAGCCAATTTGATCCTAAAGGGTTAATTCAACCTGGAATCTAAACTCTGTGTCATCTGTCACTTCTCTTAGGCTACTTTCACACTAGTGTTTGATCGGATCCGTTCTGAACGGATCCGATCATAATAATGCAGACGGAGGCTCCGTTCAGAACGGATCCGTCTGCATTATATTGGCATATAAAAGCTAAGTGTGAAAATAGCCTGAGCGGATCCGTCCAGACTTTTACATTGAAAGTCAATGGGGGACGGATCCGCTTGAAGATTGAGCCATATTGTGGCATCTTCAAACGGATCCGTCCCCATTGACTTCCATTGTAAGTCTGGACGGAGCCGCACGCCTCTGCACAGCCAGGCGGACACCCGAGCGCTGCAAGCAGCGTTCAGGTGTCCGCCTGCTGAGCGGAGCGGAGGCTGAACGCCGCCAGACTGATGCATTCTGAGCGGATCCGCGTCCATTCAGACTACATCAGGGCTGGATGGAAGCGTTCGGGTCCGCTTGTGAGCCCCTTCAAACGGAGCTCACGAGCGGACAGCCGAACGCTAGTGTGAAACTAGCCTTATCTCTCTGCTCCTATCCCTGACCCTGGGTTCAGACCTGAGCGTTCTGAAACGAGCGCTCTGTATGCACGATTGTACGGGCGTTTACAATCGCGCATACAGAGACAAGCGAACACACATTGTCGCGCGTTCCCGAATATCTCTATGTACGGGAACGCGCGACAAAATGCCCCAAAAAAGCTCAAGAACTTGTTTGATCGTCGGGCGTTTTACAGCGCGATCGTACGTGCTGTAAAACGCCCAGGTGAGAACCATTCCCATAGGGAATCATTGGTTTCTCCTTGTTGAGCGTTTTACAGCGCGTAGGAACGCGCTGTAAAACGCTCAGGTGTGAACTTAGGGTTAATCTTATCACTGCTTCAACAAAAGCAGCCAGACAGCCTCAGCCTCAGTGTGATGTAACCTGTTCTACAGCCTGACTCACAGCTCTTTTAACTCAAAGAATCGAATGAGTCACAAACTTTTAACTTGTGACTCATTCGATTCCTTTCTATTCTTAGACTCCCTGCACTTACTTGTGTGACTCAGACGACTCGATTCAGAGAGCTGCTGGTGTGCTGTGCTTGCCTTGCCCCCTCAGCTCTGGTCGGTGATTGGTTGGTGGGCGGGGAGGGGTGGGGCTGGCAGAAGCCAGCTTCCACTCTAAGCTCATATTGCGCTCCTCCCCGTCCCTCCCTCAGGCTCCCTGCTGCCAGCGTCTCTGCATTTTCTGTGTGACCGATCCGAGCCGTTTCAAAACGGCTCGGATCAGTCAAGGAGAACTCCAGCGGCCGGCGGGTGACACCCCATCAGACTGGTGTCACCCGGTGCGGCCCGCACCCCCCGCACCCCCCTCGCAACGCCACTGCCCCTTCCCTCAGTGCTTTGTGTGTCTTCTTATGCAGCACAAGGGTATTTGGGCCCCCTCAGGCTCCTGGGCCCGGTAGCGACTGCTACCTCTGCACCCCCTATAGCTACGCCCCTGAATCTATCCAACTACAGATATTTTCTATCTCCACTAACAGGTAGGGGTCCCATCCTCGGAGAGCCCCCTAGGTAATGATGGCTAAGGGAAATTGCCCAGTACATTGCACCTAAAAATCATCTGTACTTAGAAATTGTTCTTGCAGTGGAAAGACCTTCATAACAGGCATCCCTCTGATGTACTAATACACCAATGCTTCCTAAATGTCTTATTGTGTTGTTATCCTATGTTTTCTAGTTTTTTTTGATGAACACAGAAATGAACTTTTGTTCTTTGTAGATCGCAATGATTAAGGTTGTGGCACCTAGAATGGCATGCCAAGTGGCTGATCGGGCAATCCAAGTGTTTGGAGGAGCTGGGGTGTGTCAGGATTTTCCACTGGCTTTCATGTAAGTGGTTGTCTCTGCTAATGCAAAATTATTACAATTTATATGTGCCAATGAATTCAAAATATAATACGCATCTTTTATAAAGTGGAACTTTTTAGGCTACTTTCACATTAGCTTTTTTTGCGGATTCGTCATGGATCTGCAAAGATGCTTCAGTTACAATAATACAAGTCATGAGTAAGTCATGAACGGATTCTGTTGTATTTTGTCTTCTATAGCCATGACGGATCCGTCTGGAACACCATTTAAAGTCAATGGGGGGCAGATCCGTTTTCTATTGTGTCAGAGAAAACGGATCCGTCCCTATTGTGTGTTAGGACGGATCCGTCTTGCTCCGCACCACATTGCGGACAAAAAAACGCTGCTTGCAGCATTTTTCTGTCTGTGATGAGGACGCAAACAAATGGAACGGAATGCATTTTGGTGCATTCAGTTTTGTTCAGTTCAGTTTTATCCCCATTGACAATGAATGAGGACAAAACTGAAGCGTTTTCTTCCACTATTGAGATCCTATGACGGATCTCGATAGCGGAATTTAAAACGCTAATGTGAAAGTATGACTGCTTGAAGTTACATGCCCATAGCCAGACCTGCCTTAAAGTGGTTATCCCATTTCGCCTTTTCATACGTAGCTGCTGCCAGCGCGCAGTTCACTTCCTGGATTCTGGCTGGGGGCGGGCTTCATCTTGATTGAAGTCTTCTCCGGGCCGTGCGCTGGACTTGACGCGCACGCGCCATGGTTATTTATTCCTGGCCAGTATAGTACAGAGCCGGCGGGCGCGTTCGCGGCTCTGTACTTTTCTGGCCAGGATCTCTATGGGACTGCTGGAGATAGCAGAGTACAAGAAGCAGCAGTGCCCAGTATCTTGGGACGAAATATCCTCATTCAAAAGCAATAAATATATATATATATATATATATATATATATATATATATATATATATATATATACACACACAGTACAGACCAAAAGTTTGGACACCCCTTCTCATTCAAAGAGTTTTCTTTATTTTCATGACTATGAAAATTGTAGATTCACACTGAAGGCATCAAAACTATGAATTAACACGTGGAATTATATACATAACAAAAAAAAGTGTAAAACAACTGAAAATTTCATATTCTAGGTTCTTCAAAGTAGCCACCTTTTTGCTTTGATTACTGCTTTGCACACTCTTGGCATTCTCTTGATGAGCTTCAAGAGGTAGTCACCTGAAATGGTCTTCCAAGAGTCTTGAAGGAGTTCCAAGAGATGCTTAGCACTTGTTGGCCCTTTTGCCTTCACTCTGCGGTCCAGCTCACCCCAAACCATCTCGATTGGGTTCAGGTCCGTGACTGTGGAGGCCAGGTCATCTGGCACAGCACCCCATCACTCTCCTTCATGGTCAAATAGCCCTTACACAGCCTGGAGGTGTGTTTGGGGTCATTGTCCTGTTAAAAAATAAATGATGGTCCAACTAAACGCAAACCGGATGGAATAGCATGCCGCTGCAAGATGCTGTGGTAGCCATGCTGGTTCAGTATGCCTTCAATTTTTAATAAATCCCCAACAGTGTCACCAGCAAAGCACCATCACACCTCCTCCTCCATGCTTCACGGTGGGAACCAGGCATGTAGAGTCCATCCGTTCACCTTTTCTGCGTCGCACAAAGACACTGTGGTTGGAACCAAAGATCTCAAATTTGGACTCATCAGACCAAAGCACAGATTTCCACTGGTCTAATGTCCATTCCTTGTGTTCTTTAGCCCAAACAAGTCTCTTCTGCTTGTTGCCTGTCCTTAGCAGTGGTTTCCTAGCAGATATTCTACCACGAAGGCCTGATTTACACAGTATCCTCTTAAGGCCCCATGCACACTGCCGTGTTTCACAGCCGTGTGCGGGCCGTGGAACCCGGCCTGGATCCCTCCTGAGAGCAGGAGCGCACGGCGTCACTGGTTGCTATGACGCCGTGCGCTTCCTGCTGCCGGCACAGTACAGTAATACACTGGTATAGATCATACCAGTGTATTACTGCATTGCGGCAGCAGCAGGGAGCGCACGGCGTCATAGCAACCAGTGACGCCGTGCGCTCCTGCTCTCAGGAGGGATCCAGGCCGCGGTTCCACGGCCCGCACACGGCTGTGAAACACGGCAGTGTGCATGGGGCCTAACAGTTGTTCTAGAGATGTGTCTGCTGCTAGAACTCTGTGTGGCATTGACCTGGTCTCTAATCTGAGCTGCTGTTAACCTGCGATTTCTGAGGCTGGTGACTCGGATGAACTTATCCTCCGCAGCAGAGGTGACTCTTGGTCTTCCTTTCCTGGGGCGGTCCGCATGTGAGCCAGTTTCTTTGTAGCGCTTGAAGGTTTTTGTGACTGCACTTGGGGACACTTTAAAAGTTTTCCCAATTTTTCGGACTGACTGACCTTCATTTCTTAAAGTAATGATGGCCACTCGTTTTTCTTTACTGCTTTTTTCTTGCCATAATACAAATTCTAACAGTCTATTCAGTAGGACTATCAGCTGTGTATCCACCTGACTTCTCCACAACGCAACTGATGGCCCCAACCCCATTTATAAGGCAAGAAATCCCACTTATTAAACCTGACAGGGCACACCTGTGAAGTGAAAAATTTCAGGTGACTACCTCTTGAAGCTCATCAAGAGAATGCCAAGAGTGTGCAAAGCAGTAATCAAAGCAAAAGGTGGCTACTTTGAAGAACCTAGAATATGACATATTTTCAGTTGTTCCACACTTTTTTGTTATGTATATAATTCCACATGTGTTAATTCATAGTTTTGATGCCTTCAGTGTGAATCTACAATTTTCATAGTCATGAAAATAAAGAAAACTCTTTGAATGAGAAGGTGTGTCCAAACTTTTGGTCTGTACTGTGTGTGTGTATGTATATGTATGTGTAAATATATATATATAGAGAGAGAGAGAGAGAGAGGAAAAATCCAGCGGGAGCACCAGCCGAGGTGTGGGTGCAATGTCCAGCACGGGGTAGCGGCAATACCCTAAGTATTGTGGAGACGAAAGAATCCGGACTGCACTCCAAAATGAACGTGAAATATATAATTTATTAAATATTATATATATATATATATATATATATATATATATATAGATAGTTACAGACGTGGACAAAATTGTTGGTACCCTTTGGTCAATGAAAGAAAAAGTCACAATGGTCACAGAAATAACTTTAATCTGACAAAAGTAATAATAAATTAAAATTCTATAAATGTTAACCAATGAAAGTCAGACATTGTTTTTCAACCATGCTTCAACAGAATTATGTAAAAAAATAAACTCATGAAACAGGCATGGACAAAAATGATGGTACCCCTAGAAAACACAGAACATAATGTGACCAAAGGGACATGTTAATTCAAGGTGTGTCCACTAATTAGCATCACAGGTGTCTACAACCTTGTAATCAGCCATTGGGCCTATATATATGGCTCCAGGTAATCACTGTGTTGTTTGGTGATATGGTGTGTACCACACTCGACATGGACCAGAGGAAGCAAAGGAAAGAGCTGTCTCAAGAGATCAGAAAGAAAATTATAGACAAGCATGTTAAAGGTAAAGGCTATAAGACCATCTCCAAGCAACTAGATGTTCCTGTGAGTACAGTTGCACATATTATTCATAAGTTTAAGATCCATGGGACTGTAGCCAACCTCCCTGGACGTGGCCGCAGGAGGAAAATTGATGACAAATCTAAGAGACGGATAATCCGAATGGTAACAAAAGAGCCTAGAAAGACTTCTAAAGAGATTCAAGGTGAACTTCATGCTCAAGGAACATCAGTGTCAGATCGCACCATCCGTCGTTGTTTGAGCCAAAGTGGACTACATGGGAGACGACCAAGGAGGACACCATTGTTGAAAACGAATCATAAAAAAGCAAGACTGGAATATGCCAAACTACATGTTGACAAGCCACAAAGCTTCTGGGAGAATGTCCTGTGGACAGATGAGACAAAAATCGAAGTTTTTGCCAAGGCACATCAGCTGTATGTTCACAGACGAAAAAATGAAGCATATCAAGAAAAGAACACTGTCCCTACTGTGAAACATGGAGGAGGCTCTGTTATGTTCTGGGGCTGCTTTGCTGCGTCTGGCACAGGGTGTCTTGAATCTGTGCAGGGTACAATGAAATCTCAAGACTATCAAGGAATTCTAGAGAGAAATGTACTAGCCAGTGTCAGAAAGCTTGGTCTCAGTCGCAGGTCATGGGTCTTGCAACAGGACAATGACCCAAAACACACCGCTAAAAACACCCAAGAATGGCTAAGAGGAAAAAATTGGACTATTCTAAAGTGGCCTTCTATGAGCCCTGACCTCAATCCTATTGAGCATCTTTGGAAGGAGCTGAAACATGCAGTCTGGAAAAGGCACCCTTCAAACCGGACACAACTGGAGCAGTTTGCTCATGAGGAGTGGGCCAAAATACCTGCTGAGAGGTGCAGATGTCTCATTGACAGTTACAGGAAGCGTTTGATTGCAGTGATTGCCTCAAAAGGTTGCGCAACAAAATATTAAGTTAGGGGTACCATCATTTTTGTCCATGCCTGTTTCATGAGTTTATTTTTTTACATAATTCTGTTGAAGCATGGTTGAAAAACAATGTCTGACTTTCATTGGTTAACATTTATAGAATTTTAATTTATTATTACTTTTGTCAGATTAAAGTTATTTCTGTGACCATTGTGACTTTTTCTTTCATTGACCAAAGGGTACCAACAATTTTGTCCACGTCTGTATATTAGTTCAGCTGCCTATTTATAGGGAGCTTTTTTGATGCTAAAGTGTTATTCCCATCTCGGCCATGAATCGGAATAGACGTCGTATGCGTTGTAGCACAGCCCAATCGGCTTGTTCTGTAACTCCAACTGCATAGGATGGGTATTCGATCTGTGGCCGAGACGAAATCACCCCTTTAACAAGACGCGAATACATGTTTATGTGAACTTATCGCCCTAAAATATGTATGAATGAAGATGTATATTTGTTTTTAACATGGCAGCAAACAGAGCAGGAGACGCAACGGAGCAAAGCAGGGAGAGAGGAGGAGGGCATGATGCGCCTACATCACGTCGTCATGTCAGCGATGTAGATTTGTTTTTAATACATTTTATTAAGTGTCTATTATGTGAGGGCTTCCATATACAGAGGGAACCAAAAATTGTATACACCGTCAACTTGATTTATATAGCCAATAAAGGGTAGCTGTAAGTCATGTTTGACCTCTGGAAATCAAATTAGGGAATGCTCTGCACTACATATCAATTTTCTATCACAGTGCAGGCAGTGTAGCTGGTTTTCTATGGTATACCACATCATTAAGGGTTCCCCACAGGTAGAAATCGAGGGGTGTTAGGTCAGGGGAGCAAGGTGGGAGTTCTACAGCACCTCTTCATCCTATTCAATGACCTGTCAGAATATCATCATGATAGGCTCTCGGATCAGACCAATTAGTTTTCTCCACAAACTCCTCATCCTCATGTACCATGTGTTGAAACCACTCATAGATGCTACAGAACATCATAACAGTGCAGTACTGAGATGTTTATTGGGCTTTCTTCACATCTGCGCTCGTGACTTTCGCTGTTCTGCTCTATCACGGCAGTGCTAGATCTGGCTCATCAGAGAAATCAACATCTGACGGATCTCTATTTACACTGCTGCCTGACAGCCACATAGTGGCTTTAGCCACCGTACTACATATTGACACCATAATTCAATTAGAATTTTTAAAAAGGGCATAAATAACCACTATTGAAATTTGTATACATTTTTGGGTCCCTCTGTATATTGTTTATTGCCTCCATGATAACACTGAACCGGGCAGACCTAAGGACAGACAGGAAATCTGATGCTGCAGATCTCTCTGTAGTGCAGCATCAGGATGAGTCTTATTGCAGATAAGGTGTTTGAGAAAAGTCTGTTGTTGGGATTAAATTAATTTTCTTTCTCCTGGTTGCACCTAGAACAAACTTGTTGGAATTCTGTGTAAAATATAAAATTACATATTGTTTACAGGTATACAGCTGTCCGGACTCTCCGCATTGCTGATGGTCCTGATGAAGTTCATCTCTCAGCTATAGCAAGAATGGAATTAATGGAACAAGCAAAGTTCTTGTCGAAAATGTGAAAAAAAGTTATAGAACTAACCTTAAATTTTCCGAATGAAATGAGATAATTGTTTTCTTGTAAATTATCGTCTAAGCTGATTTAGAACCTAAAATACTGAAAATAGTCTGTGACCAGGACAGACTAACACAGGAATTACATTATTGATTGCAATATAACCACCGAATGGGGCACCAAATCCCTGAATGTCCTGAAATTGTAGAATACCTTGAGTGCCTTACAGTGTGATTGACGAAATGGGCACCACATGGTTATGGCCACAAGTCTAATAGATGCTCCTCCTTCAGAGGTCTGTCCCAGTGGCAGGTTCTCTTTAAACTTCAAAGTAAATGTTCATTTCAGATTTTTTTTTTTTCGCAGAAATCAGGGACCAAGGTTGATATGAGTTCTAGTCATTTAACATATACCTGTCTATACAGTGAGTCTTTGGATACAGTGTCCCATATATTTCTATGTATAATCTTTAAGAATGTCTGTCTGATTCATATCACATTTGAGGTGCAGGTATTTAGAAATGAAAGTATGTTCTAGCCTTAAACATATACCACTCATGGGATAAGTCAAAAAGTTTGCATGGGTTGGAATCTAACTGCTGGGAGCCTCACTGGTCGCTAGAACAGGAGACTTACCTTCAGTGGCAAGGAGAACTTTGAACTGAGCAGTGGTTGAGCATGCAAGCTGCTACTTAAATATATACATCAGTAGTGCAGGCGTCATCTGTTAGTAAACAGAAGAAAGAGGCGCACCATAGGGTGATAACGTTCTATAAAGGTAAGTATTGTGTTCCAAAATGGGAAGCTCACCTTGAGGAGTTGTGCAAACCTTAGGCACAAATCTAGAAGAAGTTTGTCTCAATGGTGTAGGGTGGATCCCAGGAAAGGTGGTATGCAGCCACGGATGTTGTTCTTCTTAACGGGGATGCCTGATTCCCCAAGAAGATTCAGAAGTGCTCACAAACAGGAGAACATCCCTCGGCGCAAGGAATGTTGCAGGTTATTGATGATTTATTGAGCAGAATAACTTTGTTTTATTCTGCTCAATAAATCATCAATAACCTGCATCAACCTGGATCCTCTGGCTGGTTCCTTGCGCCAAGGGATGTTCTCCTGTTTGTGAGAACTTCATTATACATGACACTAATTGAAACCACTAAGCAATATACCCCTTTAATGAGAAACACTTAAAGGGGTTTTACAGTGAATAAAAACATTTCTGAAATGCTAGAAGCACTTTATCCAAATGACAACCCCTTTAAGTCAGAAATGAAATTCTGTAGTAATCTTTGTGATTTACCAGAAAAAGTCATCAAGTTAATCTCCATTCTTAGACTATATCTAATTGTTTACAGGGAATTTAATGTCATTTGAAGGATTATTGGAACTTAACTTGTATTGATCACTTTTTTCATAATACTAGACCTGATGAATTTTATTTCCGTTGGGCGGATTGATCTCTCTTCTGCTAACGTTGGTTATTATTACAATATGGCAAATGTTGGAGTACAATTTCTGTCCATGTAATGAAATTTATATTACTTGAATTACAGTGCTCAATCTTAAAACAATTTTTATTATATTGTAAAAAAATCATTAAATAAATTAAATTAATTTCAGAATGTACATTTTTATTGCTCTGAACTACACCTCTTTTGACTTTTCCTTATTGCTGGTTTTAACGGGAGTCAGCTGGTTTGCATATAAATCTAAGCGTAGCGCCTGGTAGGCCCTCCAAAAACATTCAAATCCATGTGTCTTGTTTGGCAAGAGAGAGATCTGCCTCTGAGAACAGCACTTTTTTGGTGAAAAGCTAGAAATAACTCATGATTTAAAGCATATTTCACCATTTGTCAAACAATGTTATGGAATGGCCATGTATTAGTTACCAGCCATTGGTGTTACTGATAAGGTGACCATTGATAGAAATAGCAGGATAAATTCTGAAGGGCATTGAGCTATACATTCTGCTCAGGTTCAGTAAAATGCTGTAAAACTGATAGGCCAGTGCTTCACAATACAGCTAGTCACCCAAAACATTCAATAACAGCAGCCTTCTTAAAGGGAATTTTTCACCAGTTTTGCTACCCTATCTGAGAGGATTAGTGAGAAGGAGGGCAGATAGACCTGGGAGGTCATGAATATATGGACTCTCAAGCTCATGACCCCTGATTAGAGAACTCCAGCACTAGACTCCTCCTAGAGCTTCTCAGTACTGGTTACAGCAAAATTATTTGGTTCAATTCCAAGAAAGTTACCCAACATTTTCCTTGGGGTCCAGGCAGCATAAAACGTGTCAGAATCCCTTTAATGTAAAGTAAGGGAATATTCTTCACTGGTTGAGTCACTCGCCTGATTTCAATCTGATTGAGTTTGCTTTTCACTTACTGAAGACTAAACTAAACAAAGAAGACTCACAAATGAAGGCTGCTGAAGAAAAGTCCTGACAAAACACCTCATGAGAAGAAAATCAGTATGTGGTGTCCATGGATTCCAGACTTCAGTCAGTCATTAACTGCGATGATTTGAATCCAGGTTTTAACAATAATCCTTATATTTAGAATGACACTGCTGTGTCCAATTACTTCTCAGCCTCTGAAAATGAAGGGACTATGTAAAAGTTTGTTGTTAAACCTCTTGAATTAAAGGTGAAAGTCTAAACACTTCAATCACATCTTGGTGGCTTTGTTGTAGGTCCATTGTGGTGGTGGTCAGAAACTAATTTTGAAAATTGTCTGTCCAAATCCTTCTGGACCTGACTGTATAACAAACGGCATTGGAAAGTACCATACCACCGTTGCGGTTTTGTCTGATCATCACTTTGGCTTGTCTCTCCGGCAGTTCTGGTTAAATGTCCCCCTCTGTATTTACTGATAGAGATGTGTAGTGCCAGCACAGTCTATCCAAAATAAAGCTCTCAGTGATACATGGGGATTTCCACATGAATTTCAAGGGAGTGAGCACATTAGCAGAATATATTGGCTGAAACTGTGAATCAGATAAGACAGGCAAACATGATACCAGTTCCAGTGCGGTGAAATGTTAAGTTGTTATCTTCTGTAATTCCATTCTGATTAGTAAGTGGAAATATGTAGGATCTTTATTGCCAATTTGGGGTCTTTTAGGATCCTAACCTATCAGGATACCCAAGGTCTCTCGCCCCCAAATTTATAAATCAAGTTGACCATTAACCACCTCTTTGCTCTATTTATATCAAATCGCTAAAACAAAAAAATTCCCCTTAAAACATAACATTTATTTATTTGTATTACAAAAATCTCACTATAACTATGATATAATCAAATCGGGATATAGGTATATCACCACCATGTGGTTACTCACAGTACTGCTGACCAAGTGAAGGGATGTCTGCATCAATAGGAGTACAGGCCCCAGAGTATGTTATAGTCTCTTCTTGCAGGACAATGGATACATGACAGATGCTGCTATATCTGATTTGTTTCTCCTGACGAGTCACACTGGATCTCCGTGTAGCCAGGTCAGATCAGCTTGTCTTCATTCCATAATACAGGGCAAGTTATATACAAGTCCGCTTTAGGCAGTGTGGGAATAATCCCTACAGGCTATGCTCGCCCGGCCTACAAGTGGAGTAATCGCCTACTCCGCTTGTAGGCAGGGCGAGCATAGCCTGTAGGGATTATTCCCACACTGCCTAAAGCGGACTTGTGATTTGTTCTCTATTGATATCAACCTATTACATTGTGATCTCACCACGCCCAAATGTTTGAATCTACTTCCCAAAACCCTGTTCTTATTTTTTCTGTAGATACAATTCATACTTTTGAGGTGTACAAGACCAACACACTAACAATACAGTCACCATCATAGTTTGGTGTAGCATACCCAGCAGCCACCAGATATCATAAAGAGGGGCAATTATGTGACATGTATGTATTGTATGGAGTTTTATCATATTCTGCCTCTTTTTTTAGGCTGCTTGGGTTATCTGTGTAGGGGGACTGTAGATGTGGAGCACAGGGAACCAGGAAGGCTATATATTTAGGACAATCAGGGTGCATTCACACAACCGTACTTTCAGTCCGCATCTTCTCTGCATTTTTTGCACACAGACCAATTCATTTCTACGAGGCCGCAAAAAATGCAGATAGCACATGGATGTCATCCGTGTGCTGTCCGCATCCGTGCGGCCAAGCCACAAATTATGGAACAAGAATAAGCATTTATTCAACGAGGACCGTGCGAGATATGGACTGCATCCGTGATTTGCGGACCACAAAACGGAAGCAGTCAGGTGAATGGGCAATGTTTGACAAGCAGACAGTTTTATGGGGCAGAGGATGCTGTATATGGAGGACAGAATTACAGAAGGGACTAGGCGGGTTATGGAGTTAAGAAAGCAGATAGACTGTTTACCTCTTTACATTGCTTCATTCTGAACCGTATGTGGGAGATATTCTAACCTAGAAGGAGAATGCCTCCATAATACAGCGTTCAGTGAAAAATACCATATGCCTCTGTCTGAAAGCGTAGTTGAGTGGGCTTTTCAATATAAGTGTACAAGAGAGCATACAGTGCAGTGCTTGAATCTTTTTAATGGCATGTATTCGATATACATAAGATGATCTAGCCATACAGTCCATATGAACATGAATACCCCTAAGCAGTGGGTTTATTAGTCAGGCATATGTCCCTTTGTCCACTGTCGGTTTGACACTTAATTTAACATCTCATTCTTGTCTTCTAAAAACATTAATACAAAGCACGTTTACAGTCCGCCACATTCACTCCTTGAATAGAAGAGCCATATATTTTCTTTTAAATAGCTTTAAAATGTAATGTTAGGTCTTCCCATCTGTACAGGAGCTTAAATCTGCTCTCTTTCAGAGGGCTAATGCTTTTATGAGGTTGTTACAGATAATAAACCCTCTGTGTAGCAGACAAATCACATTCAGGTTCTGTGCAGCAGGTAATGTCCTGCAGATGTATTTACTGGGTTTTACACATCAACATCCATCAATCAGTTCATCAAAGTCTATCCTTTCTAAAGCACAGGGAAACAGTGGAGCCGCCACAACAACCAGTCAGAGATCTAGAATGGTGCATCAGTTTGTATTCATTTGTATCCTTTCCATCATCAGGGCATAACTAAAAGAGATACAGAGGCAGTGGTTGCTCCTAGGTCCATGTGCCTAAAGGGGACCAAAAAGTCCAACTGACCTATAAATATACACCAATGTTATAAATACCTTTATACTACCATCGCTGCAGACCATGCAACTGCTATGGGGCCCAGGGCAAGAGGGGGCCCAGGCTTAGTTGGGATTATCTCTTCTTCTACTAGAGGTGGAAATTTAATTAGGACTCTATCTCTAAAGGAACAACTTTTAGCAAATAAGGCAGTGGAAAAATGGCCCAAGGGGCCCTTACTTCTCTATGTACACCACTGCTCTGGACCCTTTGTTACACCGCTGTCCATCATGATTTATTGAAATATCTGAACTCCTGAGATCTCCCCAGTCTCTCCTAGTTAGGAAGGGGTAAACCTAAGATTGTAGTCCTGTTGAGAAATTTGTTTTGCGCCCTTCTTAAACTGGTTCCCAGTAAAGATTTTCTGTCCCTCTAAAGAAAAAAAGAAAAAGTTATCCTAATAATGGAGGTTCAAGGCACATGTCCCTCTTTCACTGGAGGGACTCCAAACTCCATTCTTTAAATTTCAAGTCCACCAAGCCCTCTACTTGCTCTACTTGTCTATTGTAATTTCATTAATTAATGATGTGACCCATGTAAAACTTATGCTGTGCAACAGAATTTTGTTGCTTCCGCAATAGAGCATCTTGTTAGAAGAACTGTGCATGTGGCAAAATTCTGGTATGTGTGCAAGATTATGGAGCCAGACTGGAGCAGTATCTAAATCCCTGGCCTTGTCAATCAACAAAGGAAAGGAAGGGTTTACATTGCAGAGGAATGGCACTTCAGTGCATTGAGGGACTTGGGCCCTCCCTCGGTACACCAAACAGCTCATTTGCATATGACTTTTTCTGCAAAATGCGACAATGGATCGCCATAATACTAATTTAATTGTGTCCTAACATACAGGTCCTTCTCAAAAAATTAGCATATTGTGATAAAGTTCATTATTTTCTGTAATGTACTGATAAACATTAGACTTTCATATATTTTAGATTCATTACACACCAACTGAAGTAGTTCAAGCCTTTTATTGTTTTAATATTGATGATTTTGGCATACAGCTCATGAAAACCCAAAATTCCTATCTAAAAAAATTAGCATATCATGAAAAGGTTCTCTAAACGAGCTATTAACCTAATCATCTGAATCAACTAATTAACTCTAAACACCTGCAAAAGATTCCTGAGGCTTTTAAAAACTCACAGCCTGGTTCATTGCTCAAAACCGCAATCATGGGTAAGACTGCCGACCTGACTGCTGTCCAGAAGGCCATCATTGACACCCTCAAGCAAGAGGGTAAGACACAGAAAGAAACTTCTGAACGAATAGTCTGTTCCCAGAGTGCTGTATCAAGGCACCTCAGTGGGAAGTCTGTGGGAAGGAAAAAGTGTGGCAGAATACGCTGCACAACCAGAAGAGGTGACCGGACCCTGAGGAAGATTGTGGAGAAGGACCGATTCCAGACCTTGGGGGACCTGCGGAAGCGGTGGACTGAGTCTGGAGTAGAAACATCCAGAGCCACCGTGTACAGGCGTGTGCAGGAAATGGGCTACAGGTGCCGCATTCCCCAGGTCAAGCCACTTTTGAACCAGAAACAGCGGCAGAAGTGCCTGACCTGGGCTACAGAGAAGCAGCACTGGACTGTTGCATGTCATTCGGAAATCAAGGTGCCAGAGTCTGGAGGAAGACTGGGGAGAGGGAAATGCCAAAATGCCTGAAGTCCAGTGTCAAGTACCCACAGTCAGTGATGGTCTGGGGTGCCATGTCAGCTGCTGGTGTTGGTCCACTGTGTTTTATCAAGGGCAGGGTCAATGCAGCTAGCTATCAGGAGATTTTGGAGCACTTCATGCTTCCATCTGCTGAAAAGCTTTATGGAGATGAAGATTTCATTTTTCAGCACGACCTGGCACCTGCTCACAGTGCCAAAACCACTGGTAAATGGTTTACTGACCATGGTATTACTGTGCTCAATTGGCCTGCCAACTCTCCTGACCTGAACCCCATAGAGAATCTGTGTGATATTGGGAAGAGAAAGTTGAGAGACGCAAGACCCAACACTCTGGATGAGCTTAAGGCCGCTATCGAAGCATCCTGGGCCTCCATAACACCTCAGCAGTGCCACAGGCTGATTGCCTCCATGCCACGCCGCATTGAAGCAGTCATTTCTGCAAAAGGATTCCCGACCAAGTATTGAGTGCATAACTGAACACAATTATTTGAAGGTTGACTTTTTTTGTATTAAAAACACTTTTCTTTTATTGGTCAGATGAAATATGCTAATTTTTTGAGATAGGAATTTTGGGTTTTCATGAGCTGTATGCCAAAATCATCAATATTAAAACAATAAAAGGCTTGAACTATTTCAGTTGGTGTGTAACGAATCTAAAATATATGAAAGTCTAATGTTTATCAGTACATTACAGAAAATAATGAACTTTATCACAATATGCTAATTTTTTGAGAAGGACCTGTATGCTTTGCCCAGTTAACTAAGAAAAAACAGACCGACTAGCTTTAACACTTAGATGGCACCAGCCGACTTTCCAATGTGTATGAAGGGGGACATTTAGCAAACAAGATAATCTGTTTTTGGTGTACAAATGACTATGCCGATTGCAGCGTTTTCCCGTGACATTTCTGTGACATTCAGGAGCCATGCCACTTTTCAAAGTGGTCTATGTTTAAGGCTGAAAAGTGAGATTAGATGTGGATTATTATACATTTACTATCTGCGACACTTGGAAAGATCACAAAAAAGTTGCATCTTACACCATGCAGCCCCCTGGTGTATTTTTTAAGACAAAGTCATACAACAAAATGCAGTTCCACCAAACTTTGCACCATTTCATAATTTGGTGCAACCACACAATGCAAAAGCAGACTTAAAGGGGTATTCTCAAGACTCCATTTCATACTTACCTGCTCCCGACGCTCTGTCCACTTCCTGGTTTCGGCACTCTGCAGGGGGCGGGCTCCATCTTGATTGAAGTCTTCTCCTGGCCGGGCCACGCGCTGTACTGAACGCGCACGCCGAGGCCGCGCATGCGCCCTGGTGACTTCTTCCTGGCAAGTATACTATACTGACCAGGAAGAAATCACCATAGCGCATGCGCGGCCTCGGCGTGCGCGTTCAGTACAGCGCACGACCGGCCGGGAGAAGAGAAGTCGTCTGCGCACACACAGCCACCGCAAATTCTGAGAAGAGCGGTGGCCGTAACCAGGGGAGACGGAAGACAACAGTCAGGTAAGTATATGTTTATTAACTTCTAAGGGGTGGGAATTTGTTAAATATATTTAGAAAAATTCTCACTGTTAAATCATTAACAGATTTAGTGATCATTAAGATAAGAATACCCCTTTAAAAGTGACATGAAAACATGTTTCAAATAAATTTCCTCCGAAATGTTCAGCCAACATTCATTAGTCATGTTTGGGGAAGAAAGGATGATGAAATTCAAAATGCCAGATCCTTTTTCAGGGAAAATAAGACACAGCCAAAGGCAGCTTATTCACCTTTATCCATTGAAAACAGATGCAAACTCCGCTATCACGGAGTACGTTAGGAATTCCTGTATATACAGTGGATATAAAACGTCTACACACCCCTGTTAAAATGTCAGGTTTCTGTGATGTAAAAATGAGACTAAGATAAATCATTTCAGAACTTTTTCCACCTTTAATGTGAGCTATAAACTGTACAACTCAATTGAAAAACAAACTGAAATCTTTGAGGTAGAGGGAAGAAAAAATATAAAAATAAAATATGGTTGCATAAACTAATACTTTGTTGAAGCATCTTTTGATTTTATTACAGCAGTCTTTTTGGGTATGAGTCTATCAGCATGGCACATTTTGACTTGGCAAGATTTGCCCACTCTTTGTAAAAACACTCCAAATCCGTCAGATTGCGAGAGCATCTCCTGCACAGCCCTCTTCCGATCACCCCACAGATTTTCAATCGGATTCAGGTCTGGGCTCTGGCTGGGCCATTCCAAAACTTTAATCTTCTTCTGGTGAAGCGATTCCTTTTGTTGATTTTAGATGTATGCTTTGGGTCGTTGTCATGCTGAAAGATGAAGTTCCTCTTCATGTTCAGCTTTCTAGCAGAAGCCTGAAGGTTTTGTGCCAATATTGACTGGTATTTGGAACTGTTCATAATTCCCTCTAGCTTAACTAAGGCCCCAGTTCCAGCTGAAGAAAAACAGCCCCAAAGCATGATGCTGCCACCACCATGCTTCACTGTGGGTATGGTGTTCTTTTGGTGATGTGCAGTGTTGTTTTTGCACCAAACATATCTTTTGGAATTATGGACAAAAAGTACAACCTTGGTTTCATCATCTTGGACCATAACACCTTTTCCGACATGCTTTTGGGAGACTTTAGATGCATGTTTGTAAAATGTAGCCTGGCTTGGATGTTTTTCTTCGGAAGAAAAGTCTTTAGTCTTGCCGCTCTACCCCATAGCCCAGACATATGAAGGATACGGGAGATTGTTGTTGTTACATGTACCACACCGCCAGTACTTGCCAGATGTTCCTGCAGCTCCTTTAATGTTGGTGTAAGCCTCTTGGTAGCCTCCTAGACCAGTTTTCTTCTCGTCTTTTCATCAATTTTGGAGGGACATCCAGTTCTTGGTAATGTCACTGTTGTGCCATATTTTCTCCACTTGATGATGACTGTCTTCACTGTGTTCCGTATATCTAATGCCTTGGAAATTCTCTTGTACCCTTATCCTGACTGATACCTTTTAACAATGAGATCCCTCTGATGCTTTGGAAGCTCTCTGTTGACCATGGCTTTTGCTGTGAGATGCGACTAAGAACATTTCAGGAAAGACCAACTAGAGCAGCTGAACTTTATTTGGGGTTAATCAGAGGCACTTTAAATGATAGCAGGTGTATGCTGACTCCTATTTAACATGGTTTTGAATGTGATTGCTTAATTCTGAACACAGCTACACCCCCAGTTATAAGAGGGAGTGCACACTTATGAAACCACATTATTTTAGTTTTTTGGTTTTCTTCTCTCCACCTAAAAAATTTCAGTTTGTTTTTTAATTGAGTGGTACAGTTTATAAGTCACATTAAATGTGGAAAAAGTTCTGAAATGATTTATCTTTGTCTCATTTTTTTACTTCACAGAAACCTGTAGACTTTTTATATCCACTGCATAAAGCTGGAAAGGGTTATAAAAGTATCTCCAAAAGCCTTGCTGTTCATCAGTCCACGGCAAGACAAATTGTCTATAAATGGAGAAAGTTCAGCACTGCTGCTACTGTCCCTAGGAGTGGCCGTCCTATAAAGATCACTGCAAGAGCACAGCGCAGACTGCTCAATGAGGTGAAGAACAATCCTAGAGTGTCAGCTAAAGACTTACAAAAATCTCTGGTATATGCTGACATCCCTGTTGGTGAATCTACAATACCTAAAATACTAAACAAGAATGGATTTCATGGGAGGATATCACAGAGGAAGCCACTGCTGTCCAAAAAAAGCATTGCTGTACGTTAATAGTTTGCACAAGAGCACCTGGATGTTCCACAGCAGTACTAGCAAAATATTCTGTGGACAGATGAAACCAAAGTTGAGTTGTTTGGAAGAAACACACAACACTTTTTGTGTGGAGAAACGCCAACATCAAAACCTAATCCCAACTGTGATGTATGGTGGTGGGGGCATCATGGTTTGGGGCTGCTTTGCTACATCAGGGGCTGGACGAATTGCTATCATCAAAGGAAAAATGAATTCCCAAGTTTATAAAGACATTTTGCAGGAGAACTTAAGGCCATCTGTCTACTAGCTGATGCTCAACAGAAGATTGGTGTTGCAGCAGGACAACGACCCAAAGCATAGAAGTAAATCAACAACAGAACGGCTTAAACAGAATACGCCTTCTGGAGTGGCCCAGTCAGAGTCCTGACCTCAACCCGATTGAGATGCTGTGGCATGACCTCAAGAAAGCGATTCACAGCAGACATCCCAAGAATATTGCTGAACTGAAACAGATCTGTAAAGAGGAATGGTCAAGAATTACTCCTGACCATTCTGCACGTCTGATCTGCAACTACAGGAAATGTTTGGTTGAAGTTATTGCTGCCAAAGGAGGTTTAACCAGTTATTAAATCCAAGGGTTCACATACTTTTTCCACCTGCACTGTGAATGTTTACATGGTGTGTTCAATAAAAACATGGTAACATTTAATTCTGTGTGTGTTATTAGTTTAAGCAGACTGTGATTGTCTATTGTTGTGACTTAGATGAAGATCAGATTACATTTTATGACCAATTTGTGTAGAAATCCATATAATTCCAAAGGGTTCACATACTTTTTCTTGCAACTGTGTGTATATGTGTGTATATATATATATATATATATATATATATTATAATTTACAAATACCTGAATTGAGTTGCTGCTTCTAAATTAGTGTAAGTAGCCATAGTATGAAATAACTGTTGTGGCCACATGGTGGTGCTGTTGCAAAGAAAACAGTTTTGTAGTGTAGCGGTCAGCATAGAGTCAATCTTTTAGTTAGCATCTTGAAGGTGCAGTGCATTAATCTGATATGTCTAGTTAAACGAGTTTACATCAGTCAAGTTTAATCCTAATTAATTAATATTAATTATAAAGAAGATAGAACTCTCATATAACTGCCATACACATAACATAAGAGGTGTGTGTTTCTGGTGGTATCCATTCTGCTAATAAATTGGTGGTTTAACGCCCGGCAGCGGAATGGGCACGCGTGTGCAATAACAGGGCCGTGAATTACAGTTTATAACTGGGTGTTGAGTACTGAAAGGGAGCAATTGAAAAAAGTAAAAGGAAGCAATTAGAGTTGTGAACGTTTTTGGGACTGGCTTATAAGGGTCTACTATATCGTCACAGCTACTTCTAGGCAAGTGAACAATACTGCAGGATAATTACTGAGGGCCCTAATGCAGAATGAAGAATGTCCTCAGCAGAATCTATGTATACCGTATCTCTTATATATATATATAAATCAGTTCCTGTCTGGACGTCTGTCTGGACATCTGTCTGTATATTCTTTATGCGCGACCAAATGACTGGACTGATCTTCACCAAATTTGGCACACAGGTACAGTATATCAGGTGTCCGGGAAGGTTTTAGAGCGAGTCTCAGCTCTCTAGGACATACCGTTCCTGAGATATTCCCCCAAAATGACCAGTATTAGCCAATACAAGCCCCCAACTGCCATGCAAATAGTTACATGTCCCTTATCAGCCAATAGAAGCTTGCAGGCTCTTAGTCTCCACATACACACAGTTTTACTCCAGGTTTCCATAACAACCCAGCCATTTTTCTTCACTGCTGTAAGTCAGCTTTAGGCCTCCTGCACACGACCGTATGTCTTTTTCAGTGTTCTGTGTGATGTTTTTCCGGATCAGTTTTTCAGTTGTTTTTTTTTTAGTATTATTTTCGGTTCTGTTCCGTTTTTCCGTATGGCGTATACAGTAATTCCATAGAAAAAATTGGGCTGGGCATAAAATTTTCAATAGATGGTTCCGCAAAAAACGGAACAGATACGGAAGACATACGAAATACGTTCCGTATGTGTTCCTTTTTTTTTGCGCACCCATTGACTTGAATGGAGCCACGAAACGTGATTTGCGGGCAATAATAGGACATGTTCTATCTTTCAACGGAACGGATATACGGAAACTGAATGCATACGGAACACATTACATTTTTTTGGGGCGGAACCATTGAAATGAATTGTTACGCATACGGAATGCAAAAAAGTGCCCGTAAACAGAAAAAAAAAAAAAAACCTTTGTGTGCGAGAGGCCTTAGGCTAGGGCTACACGACGAGATGCACAGCTCAACAGACTATCACACAATAGACTTGGATACACAGCAGACAATATCACACATGATAGGATTAGATACACAGCTCAGCAGGCAGTATCACACAGGATAGGATTAGATACACAGCTCCTGCTCAGCAGACAGTTTCACACCGGATATGATTAGATACACAGCTCAGCAGACAGTATCACACAGGATAGGATTAGATACACAGCTCAGCAGACAATATCATACCGGATAGGATTAGAGACATAGCTAACCAATGATTTGATACATAGCAGACGGTATCACACAGGATAGGATCAGATACACAGAAGACAGTTTCACACAGAATAGGATTAGATACACAGCTCAGCAGACAGCATCACACAGGATAGGATATTAGATACACAGCTCAGAAGGCAGTGTCACACAGGATAGGATATTAGATACACAGTTCAGCAGACAATATAACACAGGATAGAATTAGATACACAGCTCAGCAGACAGTATCACACAGGATAGGATTACATACACCGCTTAGCAGACAGAATCACACAGGATAGGATTAGATACATAGCTAAGCAATGATTAGATATACCGCTCAGCAGACAGAATCACACAGGATAGGATTAGATACACAGCTCAGCAGACAGTATCACACAGAGTAGGATTAGATACACAGCTCAGCAGACAGTATCACACAGGATAGGATTAGATACACCACTCAGCAGACCGAATCACACAGGATAGGATTTGATACATAGCTCAGCAGACAGTATCACACAGGATATGATTAGATACACAGCTCAGCAGACAGTATCACACAGGGTAGGATTAGATACACACCTCAGCAGACAGTATCACACAGGATAGGATTAGATACACAGCTCAGCAGACCGTATCACACAGGATAGGATTAGATACATTGCTCAGCAGACAGAATCACACAGGATAGGATTAGATACACCGCTCAGCAGACAGTATCACACAGGATAGGATTAGATACACCGCTCAGCAGACATAATCACACAGGATAGGATTAGATACACCACTCAGCAGACAGTATCATACATGATAGGATTAGATACATTGGTCAGCAGACAGAATCACACAGGATAGGATTAGATACACCGCTCAGCAGACAGAATCACACAGGGTAGGATTAGATACACAGCTCAGCAGTCAGTATCGCAGGATATGATATTAGATACACAGCTCAGCAGACAGTGTCACACAGGATAGGATATTAGATACATAGCTCAGCAGGCAGTGTCAAACAGGATAGGATATCAGATACACAGTTCAGCAGACAATATCACGCAGGATAGGATTAGATACACCGCTCAGCAGACAGACTCACACAGGATAGGATTAGATACATAGCTAAGCAATGATTAGATACATAGCTCAGCAGACAGTATCACACAGGATAGGATTAGATACACAGCTCAGCAAACAGTATCACTCAGAATATGATTAGATACATAGCTAAGCAATGATTAGATACATAACTTAGCAGACAGTATCACAGTATAGGATTAGATACACAGCTCAGCACAGTATCACACAGGATAGGATTAGATACAGCGCTCAGCAGACAGAATCACACAGGATAGGATTAGATACAGCGCTCAGCAGACAATATCACGCAGGATAGGATTAGATACACAGCTTAGCAGACAGTATCACACAGGATAGGATTAGATACACCGCTCAGCAGAGAGACTCACACAGAATAGTAGAAAATTGGTACCTGGAATTTTACTTTCCTTGAGTCCGAAGGCAGCACAGAATGGGTTAACGTTGACCTCTTTAGTTTCCTAGGACCGCCCACCTAAATTTAAACAATCAAACAATTAGTCAATCACATAATCAGTGCACCTATAAGGTCTGGTGAATGCAACTGCCCCTTGTATTAAAAAAATAGATCCACACAGTTGCAGAACAAAATATAATTTATTAGGGAGGGTACGCCTGTGCTGCCTTCGGACTCAAGGAAAGTAAAATTCCAGGTACCAATTTTCTACTTTCCCTTATCGTCCTCGGCAGCACAGAATGGGATTTTTATAGATTCCAAAGGGGGGGATTATACCGAAACCGAACTTAGAATGCCTGTGCCAAAGGCTGAGCTCCTGGACTCGATGTCAAGGCGATAATGCTTTGCGAAGGTGGAAGGAGTGGACCAGGAAGCTGCGCTGCAGATTTCTTGCATAGACACCTGCCCATATTCCGCCCAAGAGGCTGCTGTTGATCTTGTGGAATGAGCCTTGATGGAAAGTGGTGGAGTTTCCCCCTCTGACAAGTAGGTTTCTGTGATGGTGTTCTTTATCCACCGGGCGAGAGAATCTTTGGATGGTGTTCGCCCTCTTCTCGGTCCAGAATAAAGCAAAAAAATACTTTCGTCTAACCGGAACTCTTCCGTTCTTCGCAAATATGTTTCCACTGCTCTTTTTACATCCAGCATATGTAATTGCTCCTGTTCTTCATCCGCCGGATTTGGAAAAAATGTAGGCAAGAAGGCTTCCCTATTAATATTCATAGTGGAAGGAACCTTTGGTTGAAAAGAAGGCATAGTCCTAATCAATATCCCATCGGGAAGGATTCGTATATACGGATGTCTGGAAGATAACGCTCGTAGTTCCCCCAATCTTTTCGCCGAAGTAATGGCTACAAGAAACAGGACTTTGCAGGAGAGATATCTGATGTCCACCTGTTCCAACGGTTCAAAGGGTGGCTTTGTGAGTCCCCTTAGTACTAGGGATAGGTCCCACACAGGAAATGGTTCGTGCACCACTGGTCTCAGCCTCTTCAAGGCCTTGAAGAATCTGACTATCAGAGGATGGAATAGATATTTATTCTCTGTCAAGATATTAATGGCAGTCATCTGGGATTTTAAGGTATTCGGCTTCAAGCCCATATCAAATCCTTCTTGAAGGAACTGAAGAATACTGGAGATGGTTATTTCCGCATATCCTTTCCCCGACAACCAAGACCGGAATTTTCCCAATACTTTGGCATATTTCACGTTGGTAGAACGCTTGCGGGAATTCATTAGTGTGTCAATGACCGAAGCTGGTAGGCCCTCTTCTTCTAATCTGCTTCTCTCAACATCCAGGCCGTGAGGTGTAACCTGTCTAGGTTCTGATGAAATAGCCCCTGCTGGAGGAGAAGGTCGGGGGCACATGGAAGCTTCCAATAGTTCCCTTCGGACAGCTGGAGAAGAAGAGGAAACCATGACCTCCGGGGCCAAAATGGTGCTATCAATATTACTTTGGGTCTTTCTACCGCAATCTTCTGTAGAACCCTCGGTATGAGGGGTACTGGTGGAAATAGGTAGACGAATAGGTGACTCCAAGACATCGAGAAGGCGTCTACCACTGTCGGCCCGTCGTGCTTGCTCAGGGAACAGAACTTCTGGAGTTTCTGATTTTGTCTGGAGGCCATCAGATCCCAGGTTGGACAACCCCATCTGGCTATGATTTGCTTGAAGTAAATCGGATTCAAACCCCACTCGCTCGGACTGACTGTCATCCGACTCAGACGATCCGCTTGTATATTGTAACAGCCTCTTATATGAATCGCTCTTAATTGCAAAAGATGTGATTCTGCCCAGGTGAAAATCCGTTTGCATAACTTCATTAAGGACGGGCTCCTCGTTCCTCCCTGTTTGTTCAGGTAGAACACAGTGGAGAGGTTGTCTGAGCGAACCAGCACCGATTTTCCTTCCAGGAGAGTCTGAAAATGGACCAGCGATTCCAGAACAGCCTTCATCTCCTTGAAGTTTGAGGACTGTTGCAGATCCTGGGGAGACCACTTCCCTTGGATCCATCTGTTCTGTACATGAGCTCCCCAGCCTCTGGCTGACGCATCCGTGGTGATTACCATCGGTGACAGATACTGAAATGATTTCCCCACTGTGAGCTTCTCCGTCTGCAACCACCAGTCCAGACTCTGAATAACGGATGGTCTCAGGCTGACTCTTCTCTCCAAGTCGCAATGACTGGTGCGTCTTGCCTGTATCATATTCCATTGAAGGTCTCGCATATGGATCTTCGCCCAGGAGACTGCATCTATGGTAGAAGTCAGATGACCCAAGGTCTTCATCACTCTGCGTACAGATGGCTTGTGAATGGATCTTAAGGTTCTCACTTCCTCTCTGATCTTCTGACTCTTGTCTGAAGGAAGGAAAACTTTCATGCAGCGGGTGTCTATCACCATCCCCAAGAATCTTTTTGACGTCGTAGGGGAGAGCTGAGATTTCTTCCAACTCATTATGAAACTGAGGGACTGGAGAAGAGAGATGACTGTACGGAGATGAAGTTGTAGCTGTTCCTCCGTTGCTGCTGCCACTAGCCAGTCGTCCAAGTAAGGGTAGACTTGAATGGCCTGTAAGCGTAGATGTACTGCAGCCACCACTGATATCTTGGTAAAGATTCTGGGCGCGGATGTCAGCCCGAAGGGCAATGCTCTGAATTGAAAGTGCAGGATTTTCCCTGCTCTCCTGACGGCTACTCTTAGGAATTTCCTTGAGGAAGCTCTTATGGGTACATGCAGGTAGGCGTCCTCCAGGTCCAGGGAGGCCATGAACTGATCTCGCTGAAGAGTGGACACCACCGATCTTAATGTTTCCATCTTGAAATGGATTTTTCTCAGAAAATGATTCAGGTATCTGAGGTCTATAACGAGACGCCAATCCCCGCTTGCTTTCGGGACTAGAAACAACCTGGAGTAGACTCCCTTTTTTTCTTGACCTCTTGGAACCCGTTCTAAAGCTTCTTTCTTTAGAAATTGGTCCACCAGGTGATCTATACGAGGGTCTTCTCTTTGATACAGAAATCTGCTTCTTGGCTGATGAAGAAACTCTAGCGAGTATCCGTCTCTTACTAGATCCAGAACCCATTTGTCTGTAGTGATTCTCTCCCAGTTGTTGTAGAAGTAGGATAAGCGCCCTCCTACAGACTGGCTTTCGACGTCAGAAATCAGTCTTGGAGTTCTTACTGATGTCTTCCTTTCCTCTCGCTTTTTCAGAAGAACTGGGAAGGATTCTTCTGTCTGACCGGCCTCTGCTAGATCGCCCGCGATAGCCTGTTCTGCGGTAAGGCTGCCTGCTAAAGGGACGAAAATTCCTCGGACGATTCTTGGTCTTAAACTGAGGGAACTTCAGGGATTTCTCATCCGAATTGGATTCTAACAGCTTGTCTAGCTGAGAGCCGAACAGTCTCCCAGGCTCAAAGGGTAAAGAGCAGAGGTTGGTCTTAGAGGCAACATCTCCTGCCCATAGCTTGAGCCACAAGGTTCTTCTTATTGAATTTGAGAGAGCCATATCTTTAGCCAGGAATCTCAGCGAATCCACTGGGAAGTCGCACAAAAATTCAGCGGCCATTTTAAGGGACGGCAGTTGAAGGAGCAGGTCTTCTCTGGGGACTCCGTCCTCAATGTCCCTTCCAAGGTGACTTAGCCAGATTCTGAGGGCCCGAGCCACTGGTACTGCAGCCATGGCTGCCTTACTTAACGTGGCCAAGTAAGAATGCAGTCTCTTTAACAAGTTATCCGCTTTTCTGTCCATCGGATCCCTCAGCAACGCGGAGTCATCTGCAGGAAAAAAGGACCTTTTAGCCAGCCTCGTTACCGCAGGATCAACTCTGGAGGGAGCCTCCCAGCTTGAGGACTCAGAGGAGTCGATTTTATAGACAGAGCGGAACCTTGAGCCAGGATCCATCTTTTTCAGGGGACATTTACATTCCTTCTGGAATATGGAGTCCAGAACCGGATGGCTTGGGAGGACTGAAGCTTTTTTCTTTGGAAAATAAAAGAGACTCTCCTTGTCCTGTGCAGCGACAGGGTCTTCCTTAGTCTCCATTATTCCCTTTACTTCTTTAATTAAGCGATTCGCATTCTTCCTATCAAAAAGGAAATTTTCCTCCATTTTAGAGACTTCCCAATCGGAGTCTGAATATTCGCTCTCAGCCGTCAGAGACTCGTCAGAGGATGAGGAGACAGGATCGCGCCTTCTCTTTTTGGCCTTCTGTTTCTGCTTTGTCAGAAAGGACTTAAAGAGGCTCATTAGCCTTCTGGACTCTGCGTCAGACTCGACCTCCGGCTGAGTACAGGAAGCGCAGATATTGGACCGCGAATCCTCAGGTAAGGGCTGAATGCAAGAAATGCAGCGGGACTGCTTCCTCCTTGATCTCTTGGATCCAGACGATCTATGAGAATGGACGGAATCCGCCGCCGTACAGTTGTCACAGTAGTACTCGCGCTGCTCATCAGGTAGGGGCTGCTCACATGACAGGCAATATCTGTGTCTGTGCTTCTTAGACTTCTTTCTCCCTGAACCAGGAAGCCCAGACATCTGGAACAGACAAACAGACATACAAATGAGCAGAACAGCAAGGCAAACTAGTCAGAAGGGACCCCAGCTGACACAATACCTTAAATTCACAGGAGCTCGGCTGCCAGGCACTTATGGCAGCTTGCTCCAGCCTGCATCCACTTTAAATATTCGAATCTGGCGCCCTGGACGCCGCCTGGTGACGTCAGCCGCTCCTGCGGCTTCCTATTGGCCCCCAGAGGGCGTGCTGACTGATGACGTCAGACGCTGCCCGAACCCGGAAGTGCGGCGGCCTCCGATCCTAGAGGCATGCTGGGGAAGTTAAGCGCCAGGCGCCGGGCGCACACGCTGGGGAGTTTAAGTGCCGGGCGTCGGGCGCACATGCGCAAATCTTCGGCAGGGTAGCGGCTATCAGACCGCAATGGATCCCTCCTGCCGGTGCGCACATCGTGGATGCGGCATAGTGCCAGCGCCAAGGACACACCCGTGGCACTGCTGGACACTTGGCATGGAGCCTGGGACACACCCCACGGCATGGATGGCCGATCTTCACCACACCAGACAGGTGGGCAGATTCCTCAGACATGAGGACATAAAAAAAATACAAGGGGCAGTTGCATTCACCAGACCTTATAGGTGCACTGATTATGTGATTGACTAATTGTTTGATTGTTCAAATCTAGGTGAGCGGTCCTAGGAAACTAAAGAGGTCAACGTTAACCCATTCTGTGCTGCCGAGGACGATAAGGGAAAGGATTAGATACATAGCTAAGCAATGATTAGATACATAGCTTAGCAGACAGTATCACAGGTTAGGATTAGATACACAGCTCAGCACAGTGTCAAACAGGATAGGATTAGATACAGCGCTCAGCAGACAGAATCACACAGGATAGGATTAGATACAGCGCTCAGCAGACTTAATAACACAAGATAGGATTAGATACACTGCTCAACAGACAGTATCACACAGGATAGGATTAGATACACAGCTCAGCAGACAGTATTACACCGGATAGGATTAGATACATAGCTAACCAATGATTAGATACATAGCTCAGCAGACAGTATCACACAGGATAGAATTAGATACGGAGCTCAGCAGACAGTTTCACACAGGATAGGATTAGATACACAACTCAGCAGACAGTATCACACATGACAGGATTAGATACACAGCTCAGCAGGCAGTGTCACACAGGATAGGGTATTAGATACACAGCTCAGCAGGCAGTGTCAAACAGGATAGGATATTAGATACACAGTTCAGCATACAATATTACACAGGATAGGATTATATACACAGCTCAGCAGACAGTATCACACAGGATAGGATTAGATACACAGCTCAGCACAGTATCACACAGGATAGGATTAGATACACAGCTCAGCAAACAGTATCACACAGGGTAGGATTAGATACACAGCTCAGCAAACAGTATCACACAGGATAGGATTAGATACATAGCTCAACAAGGAATAGATACACAGCTCAGCAGACAGTATCACACAGAATAGGATTAGATAGACAGCTCAGCAGACAGTATCACATAGGATAGGATTATATAGACAGCTCAGCAGACAGTATCACACATGACGGGATTAGATACACCGCTCAGCAGACAGTATCACACATGACGGGATTAGATACACAGCTCAGCAGTCAGTATCACACAGGATATGATATTAGATACACAGCTCAGCAGGCAGTGTCACACAGGATAGGATTAGATACACAATTAAGCAGACAGTATCACACAGGATAGGATTAGATTCACAGCTCAGCAGACCGTATCACACAGGATAGGATTAGATACATAGCTCAGCAAACAGTATCACACAGGATAGGATTAGATACATAGTTCAGCAAACAGTATCACACAGGATAGGATTAGATACATAGCTCAGTAGACAGTTTCACACAGGATAAGATTAGATACACAGCTCAGCAGACAGTGGGGCAGGGTGCTGTAGAGGTCACTGTTATGGGGGATATTATTGATATCTTTTAACGACACACAGAAACATTAAATGAAAAAGATGAAATATACCCGTTTGAAGCAGAGTCCTTCTGCTAGTCTCTTATATATATAAAAATGAGTTTCTGTCTGTCCCAAAGTCTGTATGTCTGTTCTTTATGTGAGACTAAACGACTGGAACGATCTTCACCAAATTTGGCACACAGGTACTTCAGGTGTCCGGAAAGGTTTTAGACCGGGTCTCAGCTCTCTAGGATGTACCGTTCTTAAGATATTCCCAAAAAATGACTTGCATTAGCCAATACAAGCCTGCAAGTCTTTCTCTTCAAATCCAAACTGCCATACACATCATCACATTACACTTATTAGCCAATAGAAGCTCACAGGCCCTTAGTCCCCACATACACACAGTTTTACTTCAGGTTTCCATAACAACCCAGCTATTTTTCTTCACTTCTGTAAGTTAGCTTTAGGCTATGGCTACATGACGACATGCATAGCTCAGCAGACAGTATCACACAATAGACTTAGATACACAGCAGCCAGTATCACACATGATGGGATTAGATACACAGCTCAACAGACAGTATCACAGATGATTGGATTAAATACACCGCTCAGCAGACAGTATCACCCATGACAGGATTAGATACACAGCTCAGCAGACAGTATTACACAGGATAGGATTAGATACACAGCTCAGAAGACAGTATCACACAGGATATGATTAGATACACAGCTCAGCAGAAAGTATCATACAGGATAGGATTAGATACACAGCTCAACAGACAGTATCACACAGGATAGGATTAGATACACAGCTCAGAAGACAGTATCACACAGGATAAGATTAGATACACAGATCAGCAGACAGAACCACACAGGATAGAATCAGATACACAGCTGAGCAGACAGTATCACACAGGATATGATTAGATACATAGCTCAACAAGGATTAGATACACAGCTCAGCAGACAGTATCACACAGGAGAGGATTAGATACACAGCTCAGCAGACAGTATCACACAGGAGAGGATTAGATACACAGCTCAGCAGACACCACACAGGATAGGATTAGATGCACAGCTCAGCAGACAATATCGCACTTGATAGGATTAGATACACAGCTCAGCAGACAGTATCACACATAACAGAATTAGATACACAGCTCAGCAGGCAGTATCACACAGGATAGGATATTAGATACACAGCTCAGCAGACAGTATCACACAGGATAGGATTAGATACACAGCTCAGCAGACAGTATTACACATAACAGGATTAGATACATAGCTCAGCAGGCAGTATCACACAGGATAGGATTAGATACACAGCTCAGAAGACAGTATCACACAGGATAAGATTAGATACACAGATCAGCAGACAGAACCACACAGGATAGAATCAGATACACAGCTGAGCAGACAGTATCACACAGGATATGATTAGATACATAGCTCAACAAGGATTAAATACACAGCTCAGCAGACAGTATCACACAGGAGAGGATTAGATACACAGCTCAGCAGACAGTATCACACAGGAGAGGATTAGATACACAGCTCAGCAGACACAGGATAGGATTAGATGCACAGCTCAGCAGACAATATCGCACATGATAGGATTAGATGCACAGCTCAGCAGACAATATCGCACATGATAGGATTAGATACACAGCTCAGCAGACAGTATCACACATAACAGAATTAGATACACAGCTCAGCAGGCAGTATCACACAGGATAGGATATTAGATACACAGCTCAGCAGACAGTATCACACAGGATAGGATTAGATACACAGCTCAGCAGACAGTATCACACATAACAGGATTAGATACATAGCTCAGCAGGCAGTATCACACAGGATAGGATTAGATACACAGCTCAGCAGACAGTATCACACAGGATAGGATTAGATACACAGCTCAGCAAATAGTATCACACAGGATCGGATTAGATTCATAGTTTATCCACCATTTTCTTCAACCCGTCATTCACCATTTTCTTCAATCTGTCATTCGCCATCTGTTATATATGCAGAGAGTAACCTTAATCATTAACCTCTACCCAAAATAAGACTTAAAATACTTAAAATGTGTGAACCTGAATAATACAGAAGATTTTCAACACATTCCCATATTTTTATATTCCTTCATCTTATCCTTTCATCTTATTGTTATCTTTCTTTTTATTTTTCAGTTTTATTTTTCTGATAAGAATACCTTTTCAACACCAGACATGCAGGTGAATGACATTGGATGTGTGGGCAGCATTATTACAAAAATATATAGAAAAAGCGTTTTTACCGCACAAATGTGGCATAGAAAATGCACTTAGTGTTTTTAAGCTTGTATTTATCATAATCTTTTAGGGGAGTAATATACCCATTGATGTGTTATATATTCGCATCATATTTGGCATATATTAGCAATATACATGTTACATATTGGCATTTGGCTTGAATTGAAATAGATAAGGATGGAGATTTAAAACATCTGATCCTGACCATATATTACAGTACTTTTCACTGAACCAGTACCTCCCTTAAGTGATACCTCCCTATATAGGGAGCAAAGGTGCAATATACAGTCCACCACTGATGAAGGAGCAGTAAGCCCTGAAACGCGTTTGATGGCAAAACATAAGGACTGCATATCGAGGTCAGTGTACCCTTGAATAACATCAAGGACAAGTTCCTATAAAATTATTGTATTGAGCAACGGGAGACATACCACACAGAACCTGCCACTTCATATAAGCACACTGAACTGAAAATAAAATCGAAAAATGATCCAAAACAAGAAATCAGTAACGAGACATTTAAGAAAAATATAGAATGTGAGATAAGGACATTTAAAAAGGGGCCAGTATCGAATAATCTAACAAAACGGAAAACTGATGCCATAAAACAGTTGCAACGTCAGAACGTCATGATCAGATTAGCCGATAAGGGTGGATCGATTGTCATTCAAGATACAGACCGATATAACCAAGAATATAAAAGACAATTATCAGATACAGTTACATATAGAAAACTAAAAAGTGATACTACATTTGAGTGTTATAAGGAACTTATATAATTTTTTGATATGGGACTCAATGAAGGGATCTTACTAGATAGAGAACACAAATATATAGTGGGGACACCAAAATACCCATTTTTTACTGTATTCCCCAAAAACCACAATAAACCCCCAGGACGCCCCACAATATCAGGCATAGGTTCCATTTCCTCCAATTTGTCACAATACATAGATCAAATATTACAACCGACGGTTAAACAAATTCCATCTTACATAAAAAATACGACTGATATTATATCAATACTAGAACAAGTGAACTTTGGTGAAAATTGGACATTGTGTGACGAAACCAACCTCGCCAGGATTATGGCCCATACTAACTTTAAAGAAGACAGGCCGGCCGCACAGCTTAAATCTGTCTTTGGAATTGTATTTTGTTATGTGAGGGTACCCAGATGGCTAGTTTAATTGTATTCGTGTGGTCTGAGTGCTATTGGCCTAATGATATGCACTCAGACTTGAGCTATCTGGGAATATGTTAAATGTCTGTGTTTGCTGGGAGGGTGTGACATTGTGTGTTTAAATGGTGATTTCTGTCCTGTTGTCCCCACATGGGTATTGGCGATCTCCCCTTTGTCCTGAGAGATAATTGGATTATCCCTCGGTTGTCTCTGGGGCAGAGAGAAGGAAACCATGATGCATTGTGGGGATGTGTTGTATCTGTTCGGTGTGTCGCAGTCTCCATTCTGGTCCCCTGGGGGCGTGTCCACCAGATGGGGACCTGCATAAATACGGGCGGGTAGCCCTCAATAAAGTGTTCCTGTTTTATCCTTCATCATGTTGAGACTGGTGTTTGGATAACTGATCAAAACTGGGGGATTGCTATACGCTGAAGATTTGCTATACTCCCCTGGCATAACTACTAGCTCTTGTAAGAGCTGTTCCTGCTCTCTGGCTGTAGGAGAGGTTCACCCACTGGAGCCTGGAGCCTTGTCGTAGGTCCAGCGTGGGTGGAGGACGGTGAGACCCCAACCAAGCTACGGCGGTTCGTGGGGTCTGCAGTGCGTACGGTGTCAAGTGGAGTGCTTGGAGTCCTCGGAAAGCACTAGGAGCATCTAGCAACGGAGGCACTCAGTCGGGGTGCCAGGTGTTCCGTTACAATTGTGAATTCTCTCTATACTATTATAGACCACAACCAAAGTATGGGAGCATTAAAGGGAACCTGTCAACAGCAAAAGCCATCCCAAACCGCCAGCAGTACCTTCAAGTAGCCGGCAGTGAGTCTCTAATTATGAATTTCTTACTGCATTCTGATGAGGCAGAAGTATGAAAAACGTTCTTTTATCCTCCGTCTGCGCTATTTTCCAGTCAGGCTTGAAGTCAAGGGGACAGCGGCCTTCTTGCTTGAAGTCAAGGTAACCTCGCCCCTTTACTGCCCCTTCTCCTGTGACTGACAGCCGGCTGTCGGGCATAAGCATGGTCAGTCACAGCGAAGGGGCAGGGAAGGGGGCGTGGTTACCTTGACTTGAAGCAAGAAGGCCTCTGCCCCCTTGACTTGACTTCAAGCCTGACTGAAAAATAGCGCGGACGGAGGATAAAAGATTGTTTTTCAGACTTCTGCCTCATCAGAATGCAGTAAGAAAATCATCATTAGAAACTCACTGCCGGCTACTTGAAGGTACTGCTGGCAGTTTGGATGGCTTTTGCCGCTGACAGGTTCCCTTTAAAGTTACAATTACAGACCAATAGACAATTACAGTTAAACCAGATTGATTTCACAATAGAAGGAGTTAAATTCATTTTGACCGATAACTATTTTGTGTATGAGTCAGACTTCTATGTTCAGGAAAGGGGCACTGCCATGGGTACCAGATTCCCCCCAGTTATGCAAATTTATTTATGGCCCAGTGGGAGGCAGAGGTCAGTCAGCCACTCCTGGGGACGCATCTAGTACTCTGGCAGAGATTCATTGACGATATCTTTTTAATCTGGACAAATATGGAAGAACATCTAAATACCTTTCTACAACAAAATAAAGAGAATGAAAAAAAACTCAAGTTCCACACAAATACAAGTAGATCCCACGTTGAATTCTTGGACTTGAACATCACCGTTGAAAATCAGAAATCGATATGTAACACCTACCACAAGCCCGTCATGAAAAATAGTTATATCCTTTATTCTAGCTGCCACCTTCCTAGATGGCTCTCCAATATACCTATGAGTCAGTTCAGGAGATTAAAAAGGAATTGTACAGTTAATGAGCAATTTGAAAAGGAAGCCACGTTATGTTATAACACCTTTCATTCCCAATACCGGAAGATAAATAAAATTATAGGAAAACATTGGCATCATCTACTAAAGGACAAAATGGTGTGATCTATACTAACATCTAAGCCCCTTATCACATATACATAGGCGCCAGGGGCATAGCTAGAAATGACTAGGCCCCATAGCAAAAAAAATGTATAGCCCCCTCCCCCCGGACATCCCACCACCACATACCTCTCGGACCTCGCCAACGCATTTGTGCCAGTGTAGGAAATATATGAATCTAAATGTCTGTGTGTTAAAGAAGATTGTTAAATTGTACAGGGGTCTGTAACACAAGAAGGTGAAAGAACATATAATGGGGTGTGTATGTGTATTAGACAGAAGGTAGGGATATGTATCTTGTGTAGTTTGGGTATTAGGGAGAGTAAGGGGTATATATCTAGTGTTGATACATGTGTAGGTGAAAAGCCGCTCTGACATAATTTGTCTCTTTCATATTATAAGTGTGGCGAAACCAACCTCGCCACTGGGTTTTGGAGGGGCCTGTTTGCCAGCGTCTTGCCTCAAGATTATGGCCCATACTAACTTTGAAGGAGAAGACAGACCTGCCACACAACTTAAATCTGTGGAACTGTTTTGGGCAGAAAAGCCATGCTTGCGGCCGGCCAAATGTGACTTCCATGGAATATGTGAACCCCTGCTCGGATCTGGGTGATTTTTGGATATGTTGTTCACCCAGATCAGAGCTATCCATGGATGTATACATTATGGGGATATGTGGGGTTTTGAGGTGTTTTCTGTGTTTTGGGAAAAATGTGTGGTTTCTGTCTGTGAGTGATTAAGTTAGCCCATTACGTTTGGTAATTGTATTTTGTTGATTGCGTCTCAGACAATGCCAGTGTGTTAGTTAATTGCGTCAAAGACAATGCTCATTGTATTTTGTTGATTGCGTTACAGACAGAGGGAAGGGGGTTTTGTGTACAATTGCTGGGAAGGTGTCAATACTGTAAATGCATGTGATTGGCTGTTTTTACAAAACCCTGTGGGTGGTAACCTTGTTGGAAGATGTGTATAAATCAATGCTGTGTGTTCAAATAAAGAGTTGCTGTTTTACATTCAACATAGAGCCTCGTCTCATGTGTGTGGGGATTGCTATACGTGTATACGCTATACAGCTACCTGCATCGCTGATATAGCGCATCTGAGGACCGCGGTAATACATCTACCCGCATATTTTGACAACAATGTACCATCACAGCATTAATATACAAAGACAGCCACGATACATCTATATACCTTCTACGGTATTCTGGGTCAACGGATGGGTAATGTAACCTACAATCCATGCACTTTCTAATTAGTTATGAGCGAGAGGTGCCATATTCGATTTCGCTATATTTCGCAAATATTTGATTAAATATTCGTCTTATATTTGTCGAAATCAAATATTCATCATTATTCTATTTATCGCAAATAATATGCAATTTAATTATTCGCGTATTGCGATTTTAACTGTATAAGGCAACTTTCCTATTGGTTGGCTATAGGTGTATTTTACGAATATTCGCTATATTGCGAATATTCATAAAATACTAATATAGTCAATTTTTTTTTCTCTTCTGGACCTTAGATTTGGAAAAAATTTACACTATTAAAAAAAAACTATAGCACTATATTAGCTAAATTGCAAATATTTGCTATATTGCTATAACTTAGTTTTTTTTAGAATATGAGGAAAAGAAGTTATTATAGCAATATACCCAATATATTCATTATATAGAATATTTGTCATTTTTTTTCAATCTGTACTGTTATTCCACTTTTGCATACTCCTCCCAGACAAGTGTCCCGTCACCATGGGAGGCGGATCCGTTTTCAATTGCACCATATTGTGTCAGTAAAAACGGATCCGTCCCCATTGACTTACATTGTAAGTCAGGACGGATCCGTTTGGCTCAGTTTCGTGAGACGGACATCAGTGTTTTCGTGTCCACCTACAGAACGGAATGGAGGCTGAATGGAGGCAAACTGATGCATTCTGAACGGATCCTTATCCATTCAGAATGCATTGGGGCTGAACTGATCCGTTTTGGGCTTCTTGTGATAGCCTTGAAACGGATCTTACAGGCGGACCCAGAAACGGCAGTGTGAAAGTAGCCTTAGACACTTACGCCACTTTCACACGACCGTATGCCCTTTGAGACATACGGTTCATGAGCATGCCATCTGTCCCTGAGCGGCATACAACATGCGCATGGGAGCGTACAGCATAATAGATTACTATGCCAATAATGTATATTAACCATAGGTTACCAATAATGCTGTGCACATCGGCCACCCGATTGTACTGCACTCATATGAACACAGGACTATAATCCCACGGGCAGACGATGCGGAGAGCATCATAGTAACCTCTGCTGCTGTGCGCTCCCATGTGCACGATGTATGCTGCTCCGGAACATATGGCATGCTCATGGACAGTATGTCTCGAAGGGCATACGGTTGTGTGCAAGTGGCGTAAATGTCTAAATTAGCTAAAAAATATAAACTACCCCAAAAAATAACATTAAATTGTATCCGAACTATCTCTAATCCAAAAAACACTATAACAGGCATCCTCAAACTGTGGCCCTCCAGTTATTGTAAAACTACAACTCCCACAATGCCCTGCTGTAGGCTGATACCTGTAGGCTGTTCGGGCATGCTGGGAGTTGTAGTTTTCCTACAGCTGGAGGGCCGCAGTTTGAGGATGCTTGCACTATAATGACCATAAACATGTGTAACTTCTGGATTTCGATGTAAATCTGAAGTGTTTATACACCTACTCCACACAATGCACTGTCTGCTAAACTAAATTGCATTAATATTTTATTTTATTTTAAACATGCAGTAATCTATAAATACTATCAATGAATGACCAAGTTCAGGAAGGGCATCTAAAGCATCAATTGGCTATCCATAAGCTGCTGTGGCAGGTTTCGAAGAAGGTTTGGAAGATGGATAAGAGGAACCGTCAAATAATGAAAGATATAGTGGATTTCCATGAGAAACTAACAAAGTAGCCAGAAATCACAGTTATTGTTAAAATGTTGCAAATTGTTATTGTTAAAATGTTATTAAAAATATTTATCTGCCACAGACTTGATGTGCCCGATCTTGAAAGTTCTAGCAGTCGGAGGAACGCATCTTGTCATGTGTAGCTAAATTTGTACTTCTCTTTCTTGTTGTTTAAAAAAAAGAATTATTTATTAAAACAAAAAAATTGGCAAGTCAAATAGTGTATTATTTTTCATGTTAGCCCATTCCTGCTGCACACTTACAACATGCTGTCAGAGGCGTCTTGGTTTATTTTTGGTTTTGTCCTGGTCTGGTAGGGGCCCATTCCTGGGAACAAATTCCTGCTGCACACTTCGAACCTGCTGCTGGCTGTTGTGCTGAGTTAGGCTGAGCTATGTGTAGGCCTTATACTGGACCCTTAACATCTACTGGCTGCTGATGCTGAAGTCTGTCCTGACTCTGATGACTTATGTGTGGGACCTATACTCCACCGTTACCGATACTTGCCGGTGTAGGTCCTGACACTCAGGGGTCAAGTCCTGGGAAAAAAAGTGTGGGAACTCACCCAAGATCCACTGCAACCCCCCCCCCCCCCCTCCAAAAAAAAAAAAAGCACAGAAAATCTAGCATGCTGTAATTTGTGTCGCTGCGGACTGAGCCAAATGTACACATTGTGATCAAAACAAAAACTCCCCTTATATATAATTTACTTACAGTTCTGAAGACTGACAGGCTTGGCCTCAGGGGTGCTGGCTGGCTTGGCCTCAGGGCTGCTGGCTGGCTTGGCCTCAGAGCTGCTGGCTGGCTTGGCCGAGCAGAAGGAGTGTGGGACTGTGAGGCCTTTTTTCTCCAAGCTGCTCTGGATCAGTGCTCTAGGCAGCTGGGCTCAGGGCTGGAAGTGGGCACTGCACAATAAGAAAAAAATATTTTTCATTACACCTCAGGTCAGACCACCAATCAGACCCCCAATGTTAATAAGACCCCAATAAGACCTCAGATCAGAACCCAATATGAATGACCCCCAATCATACCTCAGATAAGAGCCCCATGCCTCATAGCAGCTCCCAGTGCCTCTCCATCAGCCCCCCAGTGCCTCTACATTAGCCCCCTAGTGCCTCTACATTAGCCCCCCAGTGCCTCTACATTAGCCCCCCAGTGCCTCTCATCAGCACCCAGTGCCTCTCATCAGCCCCCCAGTGCCTCTCATCAGCCCCCAGTGCCTCTCATCAGCCTCCCAGTGCCTCTCATCAGCACCCAGTGCCTCTCATCAGCCCCCCAGTGCCTCTCATCAGCCCCCCAGTGCCTCTCATCAGCCCCCCAGTGCCTCTCATCAGCCCCCCAGTACTTCTCATCAGCCCCCCAGTACCTCTCATCAGCCCCCCAGTACCTCTCATCAGCCCCCAGTCCTCTATATCAGCCCCCAGTCCTCTATATCAGCCCCCAGTCCTCTATATCAGCCCCCAGTGCCTCTACATTAGCCCCCCAGTGCCTCTACATTAGCCCCCCAGTGCCTCTACATTAGCCCCCCAGTGCCTCTCATCACCCCCCAGTGCCTCTCATCAGCCCCCCAGTACTTCTCATCAGCCCCCCCAGTACCTCTCATCAGCCCCCCAGTACCTCTCATCAGCCCCCAGTCCTCTATATCAGCCCCCAGTCCTCTATATCAGCCCCCAGTCCTTTATATCAGCCCCCAGTCCTCTATATCAGCCCCCAGAGCCTCTCCATTAGCCGCCTAGTGCCTCTTACCAGCCCCCAGGGCCCCATTCACTAGCACCCAGTGCTGCCCCCTCCACCAGCCTCCAGTCAGTGCCTCTCCATTCAGCCTATACGCCTTTAGTATAAAATAAAATAAATAAACTTACACTTACCTCTCCTGCTCCTGGACGCAGACGCTCCTCTTCTACTGCTGTAGGCTGCGCACGGAGTGACGTCACAGAGCGACTCACTCGGCTCCTGTGCGCAGCCCTCACAGCCGACAGCCGAGGACCAGGAAGGTGGCGGTGAGCAGGGGCGTAGCTATTGCCTCCCTTAGGCAAGTGACAAACTGCCCCCCTCATTCTTAGGCAAGTGACAAACTCAGCTCTGCTACATCTACAATGAGAAACTACAACAAATGTAATGCCAAACTGCAGTTCCTCTATGTGATGCCTTGGATAGCTTCCACTGGACCCTGGCTGTGGGTCCAGTGGAAGCTATCCAAGGCATCACAATCACATAGAGGAACTGCAGTTTGGCATTACATTTGTTGTAGATGCTCATTGTAGATGTAGCAGAGCTGGGTTTGTCACTTGCCTAAGATTGAGGAGGGGTAGCAGTTTGTCACTTGCCTAAGGCCAGGGTAAGGGGGGCCTCCCAACCAGGCTGTGCACATTAATCCTGCCCTGGCTGATCGATCGCTTGGTTGACACTCACTCAGGGAGTCACAGTCCACAGACACTTAGTCTAGACTGGTCTGGACCGGACCACCAGGACCCTGGTCCGGTCGGATGGTCCAGCCACGGACGCTCACCTCAGCAGACAGTCGCACTCGTCGCAGGCTGGCTCAGGATAGGAGGAGGGGAGCTCTCAGGCAGGGCTGGTGCAAGGATTTTTGCCACCCTAGGCAAAAGCTAATTTTGCCGCCCCCTTGACTCCACCCATTGACCACACCCCTTTACTCGCCCCTTTTTCAGCCACCTATTGCATGTAATATTTAACTATGGTCGTGTACCCTGTGCCAGTCTGAGTATGGTCATGTATATATAATATCCAGCCATTGTCTGCCACCTAGTACCATCGCAGTGATGCCAATCACTCTGCGCTGTTCAGCAGGTTGGCACACCAAACACGAGCAGTGCCACCTATTCACTGCCAGGTGCCATTCAGCCACTGTCTGAAAACCTGTGCCACCAGGGCAACATAAAACAGTATGCTGCCTTGTGCCCTCTGCCAGTCTGGCACTGTCCTGCACCCTGTACCATTCATAGCCCTTTAGACAGTCTGTGCCACCTATTATTCTCCATGTGCCACTGCTGGGCACCCTGTGCCAGTCAGAATCTATGGCCCCTAGACAAGCAGCAGGTGTGCCCTGACCCCTGTACACAAGTGTGTGCCACCCTGCTGCCAGTCACTCTCCTGCAGCCTCTGACACCTCATGATTTATGTCCATTTTCTGCCCCTCATGATTCATGTCCATTTCTTGCCCCCCCCATCATTTCACATTTCTGCCCCTCATGATTCATGTCCATTTCTTGCCCCCCATGTGCTAATATCATAGTGCCATCCTCTCCCCCCGTCCCCTAATGTGCCAGTATCGAGTGCCTCTCTCCTACCCCCTTCATGTGCCAGTATCATGGCGCCTAATAGCCCCCCTCCCCCGTGGCAGTAAAGTAACAGTCCGGTATTTAAAAAAAAAAAAAAAAAACACTTTTAGAAAAGTTTGTCCTGGGATTCAATCTCATGACCTCTACACATCAGAGGCAAAGCATATGCCCTCACAGCTATGAAAGCTGTCTAGCTAGTTACTTAAAAAAAATATATAAGACTTCTACTGTAGGTAACTTTGCCCACTGTGTATGGATGTAGCAGAGCTGGGTGTGTTGGGGCAGCTGTCATGTGTATGGTTGTACACTAGGTATCAGTACACTAGGTATCAGTAGAAAGTCATAAAAAAAAAAAAACACTTTTAGAAAAGTTTGCCCTGGGATTTGAACTCATGACCTCTACACATCAGAGGCAATGCATTTACCCTCACAGCCATGAAAGCTGTCTAGGTAGATCCTTAAAAAAAAAATATATATAAGACTTCTACTTATACCTAGTGTACTGATACCTAGTGTACAACCATACACATGACAGCTGCCCCAACACACCCAGCTCTGCTACATCCATACACAGTGGGCAGCTGTCATGTGTATGGTTGCACACTAGGTATCAGTACACTAGGTTAAGTAGAAGTCTTATATATATTTTTTATTTTTATTTTTTTTATTTAATTTAAGCAACTACCTAGACAGCTTTCATGGCTGTGAGGGTAAATGCCTTCCTCTGATGTGTAGAGGTCGTGAGTTCGAATCCCAGGGCAAACTTTTTTGAAAGACATTCTAAATGATCTCGTAGCTATGTGTCAGCTGCGAATGCTCTGCCCAAAGTGACTGAACATACTTGCAGTGTATCTGGCTGACAGAAGAAGTGAAGGAGATGATGTCAGTAGCAGGCGGGGTGCCATGAGAGGAGTCACAGTGAGGCAGTCGCAGGCAGCAGCACCGCACAGACAGCTTCCTCTACTTCCGTCTTCTCAACTGAAGCTCCTCCTCCCTTATCCTGCCCTGCTCTGTCTCCGCCCCCTGTGAATCTGATTTCAGCCACGTTCTCCTGGCTTGAGGCTGAAAGGGAACGGCGTTCCTGCCATGAAAAAAGTGCAGGAATGCTGTTCCCCCTGCTGACACTGCTGAGTTATGTGTGGGCCGTATACTACAGTGTTACCTTGTACCTAATGGTGTCTGTCCTGACCCTGGAATAAAAGGCCTTAGAACAAAGTTATAAAATTACACCGTAACATTACATTATAAAAAACAAAAGCACGCGTTATCAAACTGAAAAAAAGTATTTATAAGAAAACATGCCTCTAGGGCAACTTTTTTAGCTCCAATAATATGTTGTCCATTTTTTGTAATTGGAAAAGGTGCTTTTCCTCCATTTTCCTCACCTTCTTATTGACGCGATGCTGCAATTTTTTGAGTTCCACCATATCATTTATGAATTCTTTTTTACTTTCTTCTAAGTGCTTTATGCACTACTGGAAAAAAAAATATATATATATATATATTTTATTTCAATTAGGGTTACTTACAAGAAAATTAGTGCATTGTGTGTAGTATGTGTTTAAACACTGCCTATTTACATCTAAATACAATAACTATAAATATTTATATTAATTATATTTTGGTTTGCTTAGTGATAGTTTGGATAGAGTATAATGTTATTTATTTGGTTAGTTAATAGTTTTTCGGTAGTTTACAGAGTATGTCGCATTTTTATTTCTTTTCCTATTACACTAGTTTCTGTTGTCCCCTTATTGTTGCCACTTTTAACCACTTCACGGCCGGCCATTAAGACTAGGCCTCAGTGGGACGTGACTTGAAGCAGAGGGACAGTCTATTACGGACCAACAGACACCCTGCCCTCAGGCATAAACGTTTGTGAACCGGGGTGCAAATGCTGCTCAGCTAAACAGGCAGCCATATTAATCAGGGCTGCTATTTTTCAGATTCATTACACATGTGCATTGCAGCTCCAGAGATGCAGGGTAGTGGGGGGATCGTGGGATGCTTGTGAATATGTTATGAATACCAAATTATATTAATGTGTGCACATATTTACCCTCCTCGTGGGGGTGTAGACCACCTCTTCCTCCTCCACTTCTGGAGCAGGCGGGGGCGGAGGGGGGGGGGGCAAAATCTGGTGGCTGGGAAGTTCCGGCCTCCTCCTCTGTCTCAACTTCCTCTGTCTCGCTAACATCTGGGGGGAAGTGGCCTCAACATTTTCTCCATCCGCCTACTCCTGGGAAGTTCTGGCCTCCTCCTCTGTCTCAACTTCCTCTGTCTTGCAATCATCTGGGGGGAAGTGGCCTCAACATTCTCTCCTTCCACCTGCTCCTCACACTCCTCCTCCTCCATGGGCACCTCCTCAAATTTTATTTTATTTTTTTGAGGTGGCAGACGGAGGGAACGGGTTGACCTGTAATAATGACACAATGTTAAGAATTTAGACAAACAACTCAGAAATCATAACAAAGGTAAAGAACAAGAAATTCCTATATGGAGGAATCTGCATGGCATTATGAATTATACCAATAGTGGATTTGCCTCATTTTGTTGGTAAAAAAACAGTGTTATAGATGAGTAGAACTAGTCTAAGTTACAAGATAGGATGAGGTAACATGGGATTTGTTAGGAAGGTGCCCTATAGGGTATTGTGACTGGGTTATTGACGTTTAGGGAAACCAAACAACAGTTCGGAAATTAGATAAGGGGTTATTGAATTGTGTTATGTTGGGTATATAATTTTTTGTGGCTGCCAGCGTTATACTGTCTGCCAAGCCGCATTTTGAAGATCTGCTGCTAGCCCGCCCTCCCTCTCTGTTTATTTAGTTGTCACGGTCACTTTATAATTAGAAGGAGGCTTATAGTCTCCCCTTTAACAGTGAGTTTGATGGTGACCGCCCCTTTAACAGTGACTTTCACGGTGACCGTCCCTTTAAAAGTGACTTTTTACGGTGACCGGCCCTTTAACTGTGAACTCCACAGCACCCGTCAGTTGGCAGTTAGGATTTAAGTAAAAGTCTGGCAGGCTTGTATTGGATAATACAGGTCATTTTTGGGGAATATCTTGGGAATGGTATGTCGTAGAGAGCCGAGACCCCCGCAAGATTTCTTTCCAGGTAGCAAAGGATGTGTATACCAGGTTTCGTTGAAATCGATGGTTGCTTTTTTGAACATACACACATACATACATACATACATACACACATACATCCTTTTTTATATGTATAGATATATATATAAAATCTTGAATCCCATACAAATTGTGTGGGAGATGTATGTAATGGTCGGGGACTTTGACCGGAATAGTAAATGATGTTTGCAGTTTATGTAGATATAAACAAAAATACCTATATATATTTATGTGTGTGTGAAACGTATGAAATCATCTGGTGACATCATACATCAGTACCATGCTGTGTGTATAACAATATATATATATATACGATCTCAGCAAGGTAGAGATGTATGATGTAACCGGAAGATTTTGTACATGTCACACCAGGTATTAAGTAATCATTTGAAAAGGGATGAAATACGGATGTAGTAGAGTTAACAAACATGCTTTATGAGACGTGTTATGTAAACAAATTAAATGCGTTAAGCTTACGTGATGAGTTAAGACATTTTAGTTAAGAGATTGTGTGTTAAACCTACTACATCTGTACAGATTAGCAGCATAACTGAATATATACATTACTGAGTGTTGTAGAGAGAGATACAAAATTCATGTAAGCATTGTATCTGGGCATAATCTTTTACTATACTCTTCTACCCGATCAGGGTGTAGGCGTTTCAGGTCGCAAAACTTTTTTTGAATTGCCTTGTGGTCGTGCCAGATACCACTTTTTAATTTTAATTCGGCCCGGACAGACTGTACGATGGCCTCTTTCTCAGCCCAATTTCCAGGTCCATGGTTAGCCTCACTCCAGAAAGTGCTGAAGGATAAAGATGAAAGCATATAATCAAAAAAAAAATAATATTATACAAATATTCAAAAAAATATCCACTACAAGAAAGCAAAAAGTAGTTACATCTTTAAAGGGGAAATATTAGATTTAATGTTACCGTTATAAGATCGGATTGTATTGCGATTATATGTTTGTGAGGTCTGAGCAATCAGATATTGGACAGCTAGACTGCGATGTACCTGTCTAGTGAAGTGACGGTACGGTATTGGGTGTACTGCTGGTTTTCGCCTCCCGTGGTGCACCCTGGGTACTGCTAAATGAACCAGCAAATACTTTTGGTCCGACAAAAAAAGCTCATGGACATAACATTAAATCTATATATATTGTGTGTATGGTATATAGTGTGTAGTATATATTGCATGGCAGGAAAATGGACGTGCTATGTGCATGTGATAGATATTTATCTGTTGTACATACATACATGCTACTGACATAGTGCTGTGAAGTAACAAGAATACTCAGTGCACCAATCAGTAAATTTTTTTTAATAATTTGCATCAATGTAGTTCTTATTCGCATACACGAATATTTAGCAACACTCAATCTACATATAAATAATGTATACGTAGATCGAGTGTTGCTAAATATTGTTCTGCCATGCATGCAATATGAAATACAATACAGTGCTGTACTACAATATTACTTACAGTGAGAATAACTTCTTCTTTTTTAAATAGAATTTGCCCCATTTTCGATCGCCGATTTTTCGGCTAAAAATTGGGAATTCGAATGAAAAGATTGATTCCACCCTGCTTCTTGCAATATAGCGAATATAAAAAAAAAAACTAAAGTAGAATTGATAAATTTAGCTAATATATTGCTATAATCTTCTTTGTCTAATAGTTGTAACTTTTTTTCTCTTCTGAACTTCTGATTTAAAAAAATTAAGACTCTTAAAAAAATGATTATAGCACTATATTAGCTAAATTGCTCTGTTTGTTTTTATAGAATATTCGCTATTACTATATATTCTTGTTTTAGAATATGCCAAGTCCAGGTCCTGAAATCTTCTGCAAACAGTAGATTTTTGCCCCCTGCAGTGGAAATGTGGTATTACTATTCAAATGAATGGCAGCGGTTTTATTCAATAGAGGTCTACAGTCCGTTGCAAGCCACTGCAAATATTTGATCATTAAAGGGGTTGTCTGCTTTTTTGTATTGATAACGTATCTTCAGGATAGGTCATCAATATTAGATTGGTGGGGATCCAACTGCTGGCACTCCTATGATCAGCTGTTGGAAGAGAATGCAGCACTCTTCACATGAATAGGAAGGAGCCGTCTCATTGAAGTGAATGGGAAAAGCGGAGTTGTAGTGACACCTGCTTGTCGGTGAAATTGCGACGGCAAGCAGGTAAACAGAGAAGAGAAGGTTGCGCTCATGCGATTGCTGTATTCTCTTCAAACAGCTGATCGGCAGAGGTGTCAGAAGATGGATCTTGTGTCTATTAATCAACAATTATAATATTGCAAAAAACACCCTTTTTCATGAAAGGTCCCTTACAGATGCAAAATTAATAAAGTACAAAGAAACTCCACAACAGTTGTTTGGACCTGTACAATAAAGTTGCCATATTTGATACAGTATGTGCTGGAATTATTTTTCTTCTTTTCTTCTTTTTTTTATGTTGCATTCCCTCCTGAAAAAGCTTTTGTCATAATTTCTTCAAAATTGAGCAATTGAAAAACGCACAAAATACCCTCATTCAGCTACACGAACACGTTATTGTTGTGAGCAGTGATTGGCTACTGTGGTCATGTCTTCAGATGACAAGTCATCACTAGAGCAAAATGAACAAAGACCTCCAGAAGACAAGAGAATCACCATCAGGACTGTTGGGTGTTACTGCCATCAGGGGTCCAGACACCATGAAAAGAAGATAGGGCCCACTTGTTGCTGTACACTAAACTGCCACTAGTTGAACCTCCACCCCCTGTGGGCCCATATAATGCTATTTAAGTGAAATTGCAGAACCTGTTACTTTATAGCTAACAATGAGGGCCTTCATAGACCAGAGAGGTAAAAGTCAGACTGCTCACTAGATCATTTGCCATGATATGCCATATGCACCTGTGAGGAATATGGATTAATATTTACTGTCAGCCATGTCCTCACACCCCCCATTTGCTGACAGGATTTCCCTGCTTCAAAGCCCCCAGCCCTGATTGTAATTTTATGCACCTCTTGGCATGACTCAGTTGGCCAGGAAGACACCCCTCAGGGGGTCCAAGCTTCAAGGAGAAGTTCACACCTCTGTGCAGCAGTTGGGAGCCACCTGAATCTGTAGGAAAACCCCCCAGCAGGGGGTATCTGCTTTGGCCTGGATCAATGAGATTTCCTAGACATATTGGCACCTACCTCTCATAAGGAATTATGAATCACCTGGCCACCGCAGACGCAAACCGGATACATATTTGTGTCCCGGTGGCCACGAGGTACGGTCCCATGGTCTTTGTTTACTCGTACCCAGTCGGGGTAGGGAGATACCCATATCTCCCCATAGAAGCCACCTACCGGTACCAGGTTTGGGCTCTAATTGTAGCCTGAACCCAGGCAGGTCCATTAGTCCCAGAACCATCTCCCTGTGACCCTCTGGTCTGGAGCTATGACCCCTAAAGTGTTTTGTGGGTCATTCACTGTCAGCCCAGAAGAGGGGGAGTTGACCCCTCCCTGAGGCAGGGAGGGGACGGACCAGCTGCAGGTTAAAAGCCTGGTGCCAGCAAGTAGGGGGCGTCTTTTTCTGAAGAGGGGTCGCATGCTACACATGTGTTTAGAGGGACCCAGGAAATAGCAGGAGAACACAGCCCCTCGGGTGGCCTCCTGCTCAGGACATCGCCAAGGAACTCTCATCATACTTGGTAACTTACTTTCACACTGCTTAATCCTATTGTAACCATATACCCTGTAATCTGTAACCTCAGACCACTGTATATATATTGTCTGTGTATAGTGTGTTATATCTAGTGCGCTCTTATAGCGATTAAATCTATAATTTAATCTTGTGCTATCTTGTATCTCGATCACGAATCCCCACGTCCGTGTTTTGGCCTAGTTATAAGCTACCGCGGGTTGGTTTCTGACCCTATATAATCCCGTTAGCGGACCGGGCTTATATCAAACGAGAAACTGGTGGCAGTTACCCGGGCTGAGTGTGGGCTGTTTTCACTGCGGCAGTGAAAAGGCCCTTCCAGCTTGTTGCCTCTCTGTGCCCGCGTGGACAGGAGGTGTGTGTGTAAACTATACCAGCCTGACCTTACGTGCTCCTCTGGAGGGCGTAACTTCACGTTTTTGGTAAACCCCGTGATCATACCAGGTCTCGTGAGCTCGACGTGGTTGACGTCAGCGGACACGAGGGGTGGTATTCATCACATATTGGTGGCAGCAAAGTGGGATCGAGATACTAGTGTGTGTGAGTGTGAGACCCATACTCCCAGACACTAAAGACGACCAGCAGTAGCTCTTGCTGCTGGAGTCTTAAGATCAGCTCAACACTAGACTGTCTGAGGGCAGATACAATAAGGTGTGTGTGCATCAGGTTGCAGTGGTGTCAGTGACCACCCGTTGCAATGACGGCCAGTATCACAAGGAGCAAATCGAAGGAGATGGCCGATGCTTTAAATGGGGGCGGAGAGGAGGTGGAAGGCGAGGGGGAGCACAACCAAAGCTCCCCAAGGAGCCAGTCGCCAGAGGTGAGGTCCGCGGCGGGCCTCGCTCCACCTGCCCCTCCCCCCAGCCAAGCTGGCTCAGCTGCTCTCCTACAAGCTGCCATGGACCGTCTCCAGGCTGGAGACCAGGCAGCCTCTGAGCTCCTACTGGCGGCTGCAGAGCGTCGCGAGCAAGCAGAGGCTGCAGAGCGTCGCGAGCGAGCAGAGACTGCAGAGCGTCGCGAGCAAGCAGAGGCTGCAGAGCGTCGCGAGCGGGCCGAGCGTGAGCACCAGCTACAGATGCTCCAGCTAAAGCTCCAATTCCAGCAGCCATCCCCAGCCCAATGTGAGTCTCCAGAGGTCCGGATTCCCAAACTGCGGGCGGAGGACTTTCCCCTACTGGACAAAGATGGGGACCTGGACACCTTTTTGTTGGCATTTGAGACAGCCTGCCATCAATACCAGCTGCCAGAGGACCAGTGGGTCAGATTCCTCACGCCACGGCTCAGGGGAAAAGCCCTTGAAATCTTCGGGTACCTGCCCAGCGAGACCATCCTGAGCTATGAGGACATCAAACAGGCTCTGGTCAGGCAGTATAACTTAACCCCTGAGTCGTACCGGAAAAGGCTCAGGAATTTGCACCGGGGTTCTACCCAGAGCTGGGCCGATCACATGCGGGCCTTGCTGAGAGCGGTCGACCAATGGACCACAGGATTGGAGCTCTCCACCGTCCAGCAGCTGAAGGAGCTCATCGCCACAGAACAGTTCTTGTGGAACTGCCCAGAGGATCTCCAGCAGTACCTCCGTGACCGGAAGCCAAAGGGGGCCTCCGCAACCGCAGCCCTGGCCGATGAATACACCAACAACAGGACTTCAGAGGCCCGGAAACCTGTCGGCTGGAGAGGGGGTAAGACGCACGCTGCACCTGCTACCCCTGCCCCTAGGCCCAAGTGGGCACCGGCCCCTGCTGCACTTTCCACGTCGGTGGGGGAACCCCGACTTTGTCACCTGTGTAAGCAGCCAGGACACTTCAAAGCCATGTGTCCCCAGCGCCCGAGGGATCCGTCCCAGTCATCAACCCGGAAACCGTCCACGGTGTTGTGTGTGGGTGGGGGTGGTGGGAGGTCCCTTGACAATGTTCAACCGGTCACCGTGGGCCAGGCCGTGGCCATGGGACTTAGAGACACCGGCGCTGAAATGACACTGGTACGGCCTGAACTGGTGACACCCTATGATTTACTGCCCGGGAGATCCCTCACTGTCTCCGGGATTGGAGGAGTGGAACCGGCGCTGCCCGTCGCCAAGGTCTATCTGGACTGGGGCGCCGGTCGAGGGGTAAGGGAGGTGGGGGTATCCGCAAATATCCCCGCCAGTGTTTTGCTGGGGACGGACCTGGGGCGGCTTGTGTCTAAGTACGTGGCCGCTGACACCCCAAGGTCCGATTCCCCAGAAGGTGATGTGATGTCCCCCCCTGATAATACTGTGAATGTACCTATTATGCATGTTGATGGGGATGTGGGGGATGTAATGTGTGCCTCTCCCCTCAGTGGGGAGGGGGTCATTCCTGTCAGCTGGGCGGAAGCCCCAGGGTGTAGCCAGCAAGCCTGCTGGACCCTGTTGTCCTCCAGTGTGGTGACTGGGGGGACAAGCAGGGGGCAGACAGCTGCAGGGGGGGAGGATGCAAATGAGGTCAGGGCTGTCCCAGGAGAAGTAGGACTGCCAGGTGAACTCTCAGTGCAGTGTTCCTCCCCCACTGGGATGTCAGAGGGCCAGGTTAGTCCGTCTGGACTGGCGACTTGGTCAGGAGCCGAGGGAAAGCAGGCACTACCAGCAGTGGCAGCGGCCATAGCTGCTGTCACGCGCAGTGTGAGTGCTGGGGCCCTAGGGGCCCCTCAGGGGTCTGATGGCTTTCCCCCTTCCGACCAAGTGGCTGCCGAGTCAGAGGGAGGCCAGGAGACAGGTCCCAGGGACCTGACAGGGGACGTGGCAGTCTCGTCTATTCTGGCCATGTCCAGTCAGGAGTTTCAGGCAGCGTTAGCGGCTGACGCCAGCCTGAACGCTCTCAAGGAGCAAGCGGAACAGCCCCCCTCGGACTCAGACCTCGAGCGGATGGTCTGGGACCAAGGACGGCTGTACCGGGTCACGGTCCAGCCGGGCTCACAGGAGGCGTGGCCTAGGGACCAACAGCTAGTGGTACCCTATCAGTTCAGGAAGGAGTTGTTGCAGGTGGCGCATGAGATTCCGATGGCTGGACACCTAGGGATCGCTAAGACAAGGGCCAGATTAGCCCAGCATTTCTACTGGCCAAAGATGGGGGCTGATGTGGTTGCCTACTGCCGTTCATGTGACACCTGCCAGCGGGTGGGGAAGGCGGGGAGACGCCCCAAAGCCCCACTGGTAACGCTGCCCATAATTGAAGAGCCTTTCAGGAGGGTGGCTGTGGATCTAATTGGACCGCTGTCCATTCCCAGCAGCTCCGGGAAACGCTTCATATTGACGGTAGTAGACTATGCCACCCGGTACCCGGAGGCGGTAGCCTTGTCATCCATTCGGGCCGACAAGGTGGCTACTGCTTTGCTGGAGATTTTCTCCAGAGTGGGCTTTCCCCAGGAAATGCTCACCGACCGGGGGACCCAGTTCATGTCGCAATTGATGGAGTCCCTCTGTAAGCAAACACAGGTGCAACATCTGGTGACCAGCCCGTACCACCCACAGACAAACGGCCTGTGTGAACGATTTAATGGCACCTTAAAGCAGATGCTTAGGATGTTGGTCGACTCCCACGGGCGTGACTGGGAGCGGTACCTCCCACATCTGCTGTTTGCTTACCGAGAGGTCCCACAGGCCTCCACGGGGTTCTCCCCCTTCGAGCTCCTGTACGGGCGACGTGTGCGGGGGCCCCTGGCTCTGGTGAAAGAGGCCTGGGAGGGAGAGGTAGTCACCCCTGGAGTGTCGGTCGTCGAATATGTCATGCGCTTCCGGAACAAGATGCAGGCCTTGTCGCAGCTGGTGCACGATAATATGGAGCGGGCCCAGGCCGACCAGAAGCGATGGTATGACCAGAACGCTTGTGAGAGGACCTACCAGGTGGGTCAGAAGGTATGGGTACTGGTCCCCGTACCTCAGGACAAGCTTCAGGCGGCCTGGGAAGGCCCGTACCTCGTGCATCAGCGCCTCAATGCCGTGACGTACCTGGTCACCCTGGACCACGCCCGAGGAAGGCGTAAGGCCTTCCACGTGAACATGATGAAGGCCCATCATGAGAGGGGGGAATGTGCCCTCCCTGTCTGCAACCTCCCCGAGGAGGGGGAAGAGGAAACCCTCCTGGACATGCTCACCCAGGTGAAGGCGGGTGGGTCCATCGAGGATGTGGAGGTGGGCCAACAGCTCTTGACGGACCAACGGTCCCAGCTGTGGGCCACCCTTCACCCCTTCCGGGAATTGTTCAGCAACAAGCCCGGAAGGACAGAGCTGGCTGTCCATCACGTGGACACTAGGGATCACCCCCCAATCCGGCGTTCAGCATATCGGGTTTCCTTGGAGGTGCAGCAGCACATGCGCCAGGAGATTGACGAGATGCTGAAGCTGGGGGTCATCCAGGCATCCAACAGCGCTTGGGCCTCGCCTGTGGTCCTCGTCCCAAAGAAGGACCGGACCACCCGGTTCTGCGTGGACTACAGGGGACTCAACGCTGTCTCGGTCACCGATGCGTACCCTATGCCACGCATCGATGACCTGCTCGATCAGTTGGCCGGGGCCCAGTACCTGACCATCATGGATCTGAGCCGGGGGTACTGGCAGATTCCCCTGACCCCGGAGGCGCGGGAACGCTCTGCCTTCATCACCCCCTTTGGATTGTACGAATCCACAGTGATGCCGTTCGGCATGAAGAATGCCCCTGCCACTTTTCAGCGGATGGTCAACACGCTGCTTAAGGGACTCGAAAGGTACGCGGCCGCGTACCTGGATGACATTGCCGTCTTCAGTCCCACCTGGGAGGATCACCTGCAGCACCTGATGCAGGTGCTGGGGCGGATCCACCAGGCAGGCTTGACCATCAAGCCGGAAAAGTGCCAGCTGGGCATGAGCGAGGTCCACTACCTGGGGCACCGGGTAGGCGGGGGGACCCTTAAGCCAGAGCCCGGGAAAGTGGATGCTATCGCATCCTGGCCCACCCCCAGGACCAAGAAACAGGTGATGTCCTTCCTGGGCACCGCAGGGTACTATAGGAGGTTCGTTCCCCACTATAGTAGCCTGGCGAAGCCCTTGACGGATCTCACCAAGAAGAAGCTGCCCTCCGCAGTCGATTGGACGAACGACTGCGAGACGGCCTTCCGAGCGCTGAAGGCCGCCCTCTCGAGCTTCCCTGTACTCCAGGCGGCCGACTTTACGCTGCCGTTTATAGTGCAGACTGACGCCAGTGATTTCGGCCTCGGTGCCGTACTCAGCCAGGTTGACACTACGGGCCAGGAACACCCTGTTCTGTACCTGAGTCGGAAGCTCCTGCCGAGGGAGGTGGCGTACTCCACAATGGAGAAGGAGTGCCTGGCAATTGTCTGGGCACTGCAACGGTTGCAGCCGTATTTATACGGGCGCCGCTTCACGGTGGAGACCGACCACAACCCCCTCAGTTGGTTAAACACCGTATCCGGGACGAATGGGAGGCTGCTACGCTGGAGCCTAGCTCTCCAGCAGTATCACTTGACCATTCGCCACAAAAGGGGCCGTGACCACGGGAACGCCGATGGGCTATCCCGACAAGGAGAGGGGGCGGATGGGCGCACGGGGGAGCACAGGAATGTGCTGCCCCCTGGCGCCCTCTAAAAGGGGGAGGTGTGAGGAATATGGATTAATATTTACTGTCAGCCATGTCCTCACACCCCCCATTTGCTGACAGGATTTCCCTGCTTCAAAGCCCCCAGCCCTGATTGTAATTTTATGCACCTCTTGGCATGACTCAGTTGGCCAGGAAGACACCCCTCAGGGGGTCCAAGCTTCAAGGAGAAGTTCACACCTCTGTGCAGCAGTTGGGAGCCACCTGAATCTGCAGGAAAACCCCCCAGCAGGGGGTATCTGCTTTGGCCTGGATCAATGAGATTTCCTAGACATATTGGCACCTACCTCTCATAAGGAATTATGAATCACCTGGCCACCGCAGACGCAAACCGGATACATATTTGTGTCCCGGTGGCCACGAGGTACGGTCCCATGGTCTTTGTTTACTCGTACCCAGTCGGGGTAGGGAGATACCCATATCTCCCCATAGAAGCCACCTACCGGTACCAGGTTTGGGCTCTAATTGTAGCCTGAACCCAGGCAGGTCCATTAGTCCCAGAACCATCTCCCTGTGACCCTCTGGTCTGGAGCTATGACCCCTAAAGTGTTTTGTGGGTCATTCACTGTCAGCCCAGAAGAGGGGGAGTTGACCCCTCCCTGAGGCAGGGAGGGGACGGACCAGCTGCAGGTTAAAAGCCTGGTGCCAGCAAGTAGGGGGCGTCTTTTTCTGAAGAGGGGTCGCATGCTACACATGTGTTTAGAGGGACCCAGGAAATAGCAGGAGAACACAGCCCCTCGGGTGGCCTCCTGCTCAGGACATCGCCAAGGAACTCTCATCATACTTGGTAACTTACTTTCACACTGCTTAATCCTATTGTAACCATATACCCTGTAATCTGTAACCTCAGACCACTGTATATATATTGTCTGTGTATAGTGTGTTATATCTAGTGCGCTCTTATAGCGATTAAATCTATAATTTAATCTTGTGCTATCTTGTATCTCGATCACGAATCCCCACGTCCGTGTTTTGGCCTAGTTATAAGCTACCGCGGGTTGGTTTCTGACCCTATATAATCCCGTTAGCGGACCGGGCTTATATCAAACGAGAAACTGGTGGCAGTTACCCGGGCTGAGTGTGGGCTGTTTTCACTGCGGCAGTGAAAAGGCCCTTCCAGCTTGTTGCCTCTCTGTGCCCGCGTGGACAGGAGGTGTGTGTGTAAACTATACCAGCCTGACCTTACGTGCTCCTCTGGAGGGCGTAACTTCACGTTTTTGGTAAACCCCGTGATCATACCAGGTCTCGTGAGCTCGACGTGGTTGACGTCAGCGGACACGAGGGGTGGTATTCATCACAGCACCATTCCATATGCGCCATAGCACATTTACATTATATAAGAGCTGGTTGCATTGTTCTGTTCACTATGTGAAGGTTTATAATTGCCATTTTTGCTGCAGAGACTCTGGCATACACTGTAGAAACCATATAGTATAATGTTATGTTCACAAAACAGCTTTTGGTGCAGATTCCTTTGTGTATCCTGTAGATGATGTAGGCACAGATAGTGTTAAATCCCTGTATGTCCCTGTAATTGATGTAGGCACAGATAGTGTTAAATCGCTGTCTGTCACTGTAATTGATGTAGGCACAGATAGTGTTGCTTCCCTGTCTCTCCCTGTAATTGATGTAGACACAAATAGTGTTGCTTCCCTATCTCTCTATGTAACCAATATAGGCACATATAGTGTTATTTCCCTGTCTCTCCCTGTAATTGATGTAGGCACAGATAGTGTTGCTTCCCTGTCTCTCCATGTAAATTATGTAGGCACATATAGTGTTGCTTCCCTGCCTCTCCCTGTAAATGATGTAGGCACAGATAGTGCTGCTTTCCTGTCTCATGCTGGAAATGATGTTGGCACAGATAGTGTTTGTGGCGGAACCCGCCTCGCCACTGGGCATTGGAGAGGACTGGCTACCCGCCTCCTACCTGCTGACTATGGCCCCTGGTAAATTTGTACGTTTGAATGCAATTTGGGCATGTGGTGTTTTGTGTTGCTGCTGCTGGCCCTTTGGGGACCATCCGTGGACATGTGACTTTTGGGAACAATGGCCTTTGAGACTGTGTAGCAGATTGCATTCGGGCTGTCTTGAATATTGTGTATGTTGTTATGGGTTCGGTTGGATTGTGTTGCGATGTATTGTGGGCTGTGTGTATCTTGCTCTTGCTGTGATGTTAAAGGCATTGCTGTTCTGTGCCTCTTCTCCTCCCCCTTTTCCTGTCCCCCCTCAAATCTCCCATCAGCCCTTGCTATTGTCAGGCCCCACCCTTCCTTGTACCATAGCCCTCCATGTGCCCTATTGTATGCAAATGAGGCTGTTGGGGGGGTTTAAAGTAGGTGTGCTATGTCCAAATAAAGTCAGTTCCTGTTTTACCTTCAAGGCAGTGGCGTACCGCCAATATAGGCAGACCACGCCGTTGCTATGGGGCCCGCGCACAGGGGGGCCCGGAGCGCATGGAAGGCTCCGCCCCCTTTGTCTACTCTGCACAGTTTATTCACAAAGTTGTTTTCCCTCGGGTTCGGACGTCCTGCTCCCCCCTCCCCCGACCGCTCCATGATCCGGGCTGCGGGCTCGCTCGTTCCCTGCATTTTATACACTGGCCGTTTAGCAGAGCAAAGATCCTGCTGCTGATTGGCCAGGCAGCAGGAGCAGGCGCCGCTGAAGCACAGACAGAGGCGTGCAGCTAGAGGAGTATCCTTCTGCTCCGCTCATGTCTGCCTCAATTCATCACAGTAAGTTCAACTGCAGTCCCGAGCCCGACCCCCCCCCCCCCCCTCTCCTTCTGCTAGACTGAAGGATCGCTCCGTCCGGACAGTGAACAGTGCCCATAAACACACTGTTGTCTAGTGTGCCTATGCCACAGTAAGAGGGGGAGGGGGGCCCTGTAGGCTCGTTTTTTGGTGTGTGTGTTTTTTAAGGGGGGGTCTGTAGGCTAATAGAGGATTCAGGAGGACAATGTGCTCCAGTGTGCTTTCCTCCTACTCCTAACCCCCCCCACCCCTGGGCATTTCGGGGGGCATTATAGGGGTTTTAACTTCTTGACGCTGATGGGGGATATGATTGGTGGCTTTGGGCACACTTAGCATCAGCAGCAAAGAGTTGAAGGGGTTATCAACCCCTAATGCCCCCCAAAATGCCCGGGGGAGGGTTATGACACAGACAGGAGGAGCGATATGTATGCATGCTCCTGCCCTGCACTCGCTCAGCTGTGCTCACATACATATCGTGCCCTGTATCCACTGTCCTGTGCCCACTCTGCTAAATCCTAACATAGCCCATCTATGCCCGGCTTTACCAAAGCAGACAGGCAGGAGCAGCGATGTGTGATGTGATCATATTTATTTTATGTAAGTGTGTGTGTGTGTGTCTGTCCCTGTGTGTGTGTGTGTGTCTGTCCCTGTGTGTGTGTGTCTGTCCCTGTATGTGCGTTTCTGTCCCTGTGTGTCACCATCCATCACTATGCTCATAGTGTTCCTATGTCTTGACACAGGTGCATCAGGACGTTCTGTGCGGGGCCAGAAGAAGAAGAAGATGGAAGAGGAGGCAGCGCCACCAACATAGAGTCCCGTGGGAGAGACACAGGGAGGCACACTAAGGGCGTAAGTAACACTACCACATTATCTACACTAGTGTTATCTGTGGTTTTACATAGGACTGCAGGTAACACTACCACATTATCTACACTAGTATTATCTGTGGTGTTACATAGGACTGCAGGTAATACTACTACATTTTAGGTAATCAGAGAGCCATCACTGTGTTATCTGTATTCAGAGAGCTATCACTGTGTTATTTGTGCTGTTACATAGGACTACAGGTGACATCTACTACATTATCAGTACTTAGATAGTTATCACTGTGTTATTTGTAGTGTTACATAGGACTGCAGATAAAACTTTTATGGAATATCCACAGAAGTCCCATAGATTCAGATACCACAGGGTTTTGTTCCTATGGCATTCCCTTTACCGCAAAACTGACCTGTGCCCTTGATTCTCTGGGTCAGTACGAATACGTACGTACGTATGTATAAATTTCTTTATTGGCAAATGGGGGTGTGGCGGGGAGGAGCCAGGACAGGAGGTGGGATGGGCCAGGCATGGGTAGTGGGTGGGGTTAGGGGGCCCAATTCATATTCTTGCTATGGGGCCCAGTGATTTCTATGTACGCCCCTGCCTCAAGGTGAAGTGTCGTCTCATCATTGGGGGAGGATTTATGGTATGCTGTTCCAGTTTGACTGCTAGGAGCGTAAACCTATTCGTATGGTTTCCTATTCCACTGTCTACAGCATTCATATGTTTGAAGAGGATTCATCTGCTTCTTCGGTTCGGTGATGGTGGTGTCTGCCAGAGTGCTTGGAGACCTCAGGAAACGCTAGGAGCATCCAGCAACGGAGGTACTCAGTCGGGGTGCCAGGTGATCTGTTACAGTGTTGTTTCCCTGTCTCTCCCTGTAAATGATGTAGTCACAGACAGTGTTGCTTCCCGTATCTGCCTGTAAAAGATGTTGGCACAGATAGTGTTGCTTCCGTGTCTCTCCCTGTAAATGATGTAGGCACAGATAGTGTTGCTTCCCAGTCTCTGTCTGTAATTGATGTAGATATACATAGTAGTGCCTTCCTCTCTCACTCAGTGTTGCAGCCATGCTACAACCTCTTTGATTTATCATACAGCTTAGAATAGGCAATCCAGTGAGAAAACCATGTCTGCTGGCTTCAGCTTCAGCAGAATAGTTTTGAAAAAGTTTGAGGCATTTACTAGAAATGAGAGCAGAGAATTGCATAATAACTTAGAAATGGTAAATAGCAAAACTATAGGGGATTGAAGTTCTTCTACTTTTTAGTAGTCAGTCAATATAATAAATTGTGAGTGAAGAGATTTCAAATATAACAATATAACAATAGATGCAATCAAATATACTAAATCTTATAATAATAATAATAATAATAATAATAATAATAATAATACAGTGTTATCATCTGTATTTGACCTTTTCCCTTGGTTATAATAAATGAGTCCAAGTCACCAACTGATACAACCGTGATGTATAATATACCGTAGCATATATTAACAGGGATTTAGTATTCTTCCTGCTGCCCTCATTACATTAAATATGCTAACCCAAAGCAGTTAGTCACAAAAAAAAATCAATCTTAGGGATACTCCTGGGCCTGCTTGGCAGACATCCTTGATTTATGTTATTCAGTTTCTCTTGGAAGCAAAAAGTTTATAATCCTAACAGTTCAGAATAGTTCTGACAAATACAATTTAATAGTAAAGAAATTCCGTTATAATTGCATAGCCTCCAAAACTGCACAGGGCAATCGGTAAGTCTAACTACTTAATTTGGTACAGCTACATTCACACAACAGTGAAAAAAACACCCATTAAAAACGGACTCAGTTCTTCAAGGACATACTGCATCCATATATGCATCTGTGAGGAATATGGATTATTATTTTATGTCAGCTATGTTCCCACACCAGCGTACTGCTGTCAGATAGCAGAGGTAGTGAACTCCACCGGGGGGGCCTGCTTCAAAGCCCAGCCAAATGAGAGAGAGCTTCAAGCAGGCAACCTGTATTTACATCTCATACTTCCACCCAGCCAGCCAGGAACCCAGCTAATGGAACATGAAAAACCTCCCTGCAGGGGGTTTAGGCCATTCCCCAGTTCAATGAACATTATTAGACATCATGGAACCGGCGGTTCATAAGGAATTATGAATCGCCCGTCCATCACAGACAGATACACATTTGTGTCCCTGTGGCCACAATGAACAGGCCCGTGGTCATAGTTTGGCGGTGGGATGCCAGGGAGGGGAGATATACATATCTCCCAACAGAAACCAGATAACTGTACCATGCTTGGACTCTACTGGTAGCCGGACCCCAGGCGGATCCATGGGTCCCAGAACCACCTCCCTGCGACATTCTGGTCTGGAGCAATGAGCCTGAATCGGTTTTGGGGCTCATTTGCTGCCAGCCCCAGGAGAAGGGGAATGGACCCCTCCCAGAGGCCAGGAAGGGAGGGGCTGGCTACAGGTTAAAAGGCTTGTGCCAGCAAGGGGGCGGGTCTTTTCTCTGAAGGGGGGTCACATCATGCCATGTGTTTAGAGGGACCTGCAACTGGCTGACATCACTGCCACCCACGTGACTACAGCTAAGAATTCATAACAACCCAAAGGACTCATATACCTGGTAAACTGACTTATTGTTCTGCTTAACCCTGTTGTACCCTATAATCTGTATTTGTAACCTCAGACCACTGTATATATTTTCTGTGTGTATAGTTTTAGTTCCAGTGAGCCCTTAAGGCGATTAAATACATAATTTAATCTTGTGCTGTCTTGTATCTCGATCACAAATCCCCACGTCTGTGTTTTTGCTTAGTTATGCGGGTTGGTTTCTCACCCTATATAATCCCGTTAGCGGACCGGGCTTATATTAAACAAGAAGCTGGTGGCAGTATACCCAGGCTAAGAAAGCGCTGTTTCACTGGGGCAGTGGAAAGGTTCTCTCAGCTTGTTGCCTCTCTGTGCCCGCATGGACAGGGGGCGTCTGTGTAAACTGCTTCAAGCTGACCTTACCTGCTTCTCCAGGAGGGTGTACGTCACGCCTTGGTAACCAATGACCATACTGTATCTCGCTGGCTCTACGTATTTGACGTCCGACGTCAGTCAAAGTATGGTATTCGTCACGTATTGGTCGCAGCAAGGTGGGATCGAAATACTAGTGTGTGTGAGTGTCGGACCCATACTCCCAGACACTAAAGACTACCAGCAGTAGCTTTTGCCACTGGAGTCTTAAGATCAGCTGAACACTAGACAGTCTGAGTGCAAATACAATGAGGTGTGCGTGTGCATCAGGTTGCAGTCTGTGTCAGTGATCATCTGTGGCAATGGTGGCCAGTATCACAAGAAGCATAGCAAAGGAGATGGCCAATGCTATGAACGGAGGCGGGGAGAATGCAGTCCAGATAGGGGGCCAAGAGGAGGTGGAAGGCAACTTTATTCAAGGCGAGGGGGAGCACAGTCAAAGCTCCCCAAGGAGCCAGTTGCCAACGGTGAGGCCCATGGTGGGCCGCACTCCACCTGCCCATCCCCCCAGCCAGGCAGGCTCGGCTGCTCTCCTACAGGCTTCCCTAGACCGTCTCCAGGCCGGAGACCAGGCTTCCTACGAGATCCTCATGGAAGCTGCAGAGTGTCACGAGCAAGCAGAGGCTGCAGAACATCACGGGCAAGCTGCAGAACGATGCGAGCAAGCAGAGGCTGCAGAATGTCGTGAGCAGGCCGAGTGTGAGCACCAGCTACAAATCCTCCAGCTCCAACTCCAGCAGCCCTCCCCAGCCCGATGTGAGTCTCCAGAGTTCCGGATTCCAAAACTACGGCGGAGGACTTCCCCTTAAACTGACCTTACCTGCTCCTCCAGGAGGGCATAACGTCACGCCTTAGTAACCAGTGACCATACTGTATCTCGCTGGCTCTATGTATTTGACGTCCGACGTCAGTCGGAGTATGGTATTCGTCACAGCATCCATTTTCTGGTGTTTGTCCTTTTTTAATGTCTGCTTTGCATCCATTTTTCATGGCTATTAATAACGGCCATGAAAAACATGAATTTTATAGGTTTTTTTTACCAACCCCTTCAGTGCCCTAAGTACACCCCTACAGTGCACCGAGTATCCCCCCCACACAAAGTTCTCCTTGTATATAAAATGCCCCCAATAGTGCCAACCTGTATATAAAATCCCCTTAATTGTAACCCCTGTATATAAAATGACCCCCAATAGTTCCCAAGGAATAAATAAGGCCCCCCATAGCTGCACCAAATTTCCTGACATAAATGATGATCAGAAGCTGAAGTAAATTTCAACCTAGGCATTTGGAGTTCCAGAGGATGCGCCTATTTTATGATGAGGCTTTCATCCTCCTGCTTTTGCAGGTGATATCAAAGACTGGCATTTCACAGTGTTCATTATGTAGGGCAATAAATATTAGATGGAAAGGGTTATCCAGCCTTTTTGAAGTGATGTCCTATGCTCAGCAGGGGCATCACTGGATCCTCATGATGGTGATACAGTTGAATTACTGCGGCGTGCTACGGGAGCCATTGCCTACCCTGATATTCAGTTTCATAGGCCACAGGCCACTAGGAATTATTAATAGAATTATTACTATTGGTAGTACTTTTGGCACTATTATTTCTATGGGGGCATTGGGTAGCACAGTGAGAACAGTATTGGGAGGAACAACAGGATAACACTGTGGGGCACCAGAAGGAGGAGGATAAAAAGTGAGGAACCTAAGATATTTGATATTTGTCTGGCAAACTCTACAGAAACAAGACATGGTTGAAATAAGTTGTCTGGGCCAAATGGAGAAGATGAGGAAAAATAGTGTCTACATCAGAGGAGATGTCACTGGATGTGAGAGGTATGTGGTGGTGTATTTTCCTGACCAATTATGCCTTTAACACTGGGGTCGGGGAGTTGGGCCCTTAATCTTTTGAGGCCCTAGCAACGCCTCAAGATAGGCCCTCCCTAGTGATCAGCAGGGGTTCTGTGTACATCTGTCACCAGAAGTTGCAATGGAGCTACAGAGCACTGTTCACATTGTAGTGGACAGTACTCATCACTGCAGCTCTGCTCCCATGGACTTCTGGCGCTAACAGAGCTGCACAGAACAGCTCATCAGCAGGGGTGCGGGGCATCCTCAGGATAGACCATCACTTCAAAAAGGCTGCGCAATCCCCTTAATGCCTGATATTGATATAATTAATGTCAATAATGATAAGCAAACAATAGGTTTTTTAATCAACCCCTTCGCTCCTCCAATGTATATATGATTTCAAGTTAAAAAGGTAAAAAGTATTTGTGAATTTATGTTTCTCATATAAAACTATTTGGCACTCAACACTTATATTGAAAGTCACCAGAACTGTAGTGTCTCTGCTCAACGAGCTCCACGTCCCCAGAGTCGTCTCTACGCATTAAGAGTGCAGCACAAGTCAGAGAAACACAAACAATTCGATTTCTGTAGTAAGACCTCTTTGAACTGCAGATTCAAAGTTATATATGGACCTAGATTCAGTTCTAGACATTATGGATAAAAGTCTCCCCCTCTCCAGTCCTTATTAGTTATGGTGATTCAAGCTATCATTTTTTATTCTGATATTTGGGGTGTACCCATGTACTATTATATTTATTATATTTATTTTATACAGTGTTAATTTATTTAATTGTATGTCTAGAATGATTTATTGTGATTCTAATCTAGCTGTAGCCCAGTCCAACTGTTAGTCCAAGTCCTTTTATAAAACAGAATTTATTATCTTTCAACCATATCACTCAGTCCCCCCCCCCCCCCCCAACAGACCTGTCTATCATAGTTAACCTCTCCCCAGTTCCAGAGGTCTGCTGGGGTAACCTTTTATTCTGCTCTGTCCTTTAAACAACACACCCAAATTCTTTCCATCTCCATCCATTTTAAAATTATCTCTCAGATCTGCACATTCCTTGACCAGGAATCTGCAAAAATTCTTGTACCCCATCATCTCCTGTCTAGACTTCTGCAACATCCTCCTCTATGGCTTGTCATCTAGCACTCTCACACCCCTCCAATCTACCCGCAAATCCACTGCCCTGCTAATCCATTACCAAACATTTACTATGACATACAAGGCCATCCACACACCCTGTCCCATCCATACATCTGTGACTTGATCTCCTGGCAACTTCCCACATGCAATCTCCAATCCTCACTTCTCTACTCCTAGACCTCCTTCTCTACTCTCCTTTTATTTACTCTTCCCAGAATCGTCTCATAAATTTCTCCTGTACTTCGCCTGCAGCATGGGCCTCTCTACCCCAACATATCAGACTCTAGCCCACCATGGAAACCTTCAAAAGAAACCTGAAAACCCATCTCTTCAGAAAAGCCTACAACTTACAGTAACCTTGTTGCTACTAAACTGCCATATCAGCAGCTTTGACCCTCACCCACTGTATCCTTCCCCTTCCCTTGTAGATTGTAAGCCCTTTCTCCTTCTGTTCCAGTTTGTAATTTGTATTGTTTATGTTTATTGTAGTTGTTTTGTTTTATGTATGTATAATAATTTTCATATGTACATGTATGTGCAATGGAATAAATGGTGCTTTAATAATACACTTAAATAATAATAATAATAATAATAATAATAATAATAATAATATGTAGCCCAAGTCTGACTGAACCCATGTTTTTTTGCTAAGGAAGGAGACAGGAGCCTGAAACTCATACAGCGTTTTTTTTATTTATTTATCCCTATTGTATGGCTAATATTCTACACTGTTTCAGGATTATAGCTACCACTTGCTAATTTACCTAAGCATTTTGTGACCATCCATACTGTGGAGTGAGGTGTGTACTACTTGAATGTTACATTTAGAGTGCTACCTATACCAGGTCTGAGGAACTATACAGCTCAGCAAGCTAAAAGAAACTCGAGTGCGCATATGGTGAACTCTCTAGTCTCTATGTGTTGAAATGACTCTCGGTATGCAGAGCTCGTTGAGCAGAGATGCTACAGTTTTGCTGACTACTTACAATTTAATTGGTGAGTTGCCAAATATCTTCATATAAGAAACCTAACTCAAATTCACTAATACTTTTTTACCTTTTAACTGGAGATGTACATTGAGGAACCGAAGACATGGATTGAAAAACCTAATGTTTGCTGATGGTTAGGGTCCATTCAGACGGCCATATGCAGTACTCCGCATGTTATCCTCACTTTTATGGAGTCTAAAAAGATGCGGACAGCATCTGTGTTTCTGTACCGCGGCTCCGCAAAACCAAACTTCAGTGTCCTATAGTTGTCAGCAAAAAACGTTCCATGGACCCATACAAGTCTATGGGTCCGTATAAATGCGGATTACTACAGAAGTCTTTCCATATGTAATCCGCATTTTTGCGGATCAATGTCCGCAATTTTATTGACCCTGCCCCTACTTTATCAGACTATCAAGTCTAGAGAAAATCCAACAGAGAAGATCTAGATTGTCAGTTGGCAGACATGGCTTTTTCAGTAGAGCGTATGATTATACTCATCCAGGAGAGAGTGGAGTTGTGGGACACCTGTTCTGAACTGTACCACGACCGTGTCCGTAAGGATAGGTCATGGGCAGAAGTTGACATATTAAATATAATATATAAAGCTGAGTGTACGTGTGTGTGTGTGCGTATGTATGTATGTCCACTAAAAGAATCTGCACCGTCGCCTTTACAATCACGAAATTTGGCATACAGGTACATCAGGTGTCTAGTAAGGTTTTAGGCCATTTTTCTCTTCATATCCCATGTTCATATCCCAACTGCCATACACACGGTCACATGTCCCTTATCTTCCAATAGAAGCTAGCAGATCCTTAATCTCCACATACACATAGTTTTACACCAGTTTTCCATAACAACCCAGCCATATATCTTCACTGCTGTAGGTCATCTTTAAAGGGGCAGGGCGCTGTGGATGACACTGTTAAGAGAGCGGAGTGCTGTGGTAGGGGACTTAAAAACCCTGCCCTCAGATCCCACCAAGCCCCGCCCTGATCTGCTTAGGCCACGCCCACTTCCACCCCGCAGCCGACAGGGATTGAAAAAATTCTTGTAAAAATCAACTTCTGTCAGCTGCAGAGGTGGGAGGGACGGTGACTTTCTCCTTGCAGCTCACGCTCAGACAGCAAATTGCTGCTGTCTGAGAGTGGGCTGTTCAAAAGGACATCCCTGCGTGAGATATTCCCAAAAGATGCATTAGCCAATAGAATCCTGGTCACATGACCCTTATCAGCCAATAGAAGCTTGCAGGTCCTTAGTCTCTACATACACACAGTTTTACACCAGGTTTCCATAACAACCAAGCCATCTTTCTTCACTGCTGTAGGTCAGATTTAATGGGGCAGGGCGCTGTGGATGACACTATTAAGGGAGCAGAGTGCTGTGGAGGTCACAGTTCAGGGGCAGGTAGGGTGTCCATTTAGGCAACCCTGAAAATACAGACTTAAAAACCCCGCCCCCAGGTCCCTCTAAGCGGGGATTGAAAAAATGAAGTAAAAAATCAACTTCTGTCAGCTGCAGGGGTGAGAGGGAGGGTGACTTTCTCTCTGCAGCTCACGCTCAGACAGCACAGTGCTGCTGTCTGAGAGCGAGCTGTTCAAAAGAACATCCCTTGGTCTGTCCAGGCCCTGCACCAGACAGATGACAGGGAGTCTGAAAGCCGGACTATTCGGCCTAAAACCGGACCTCTGGACACCCTAAGGGCAGGTTGCTGTGGAGGTCACAGCTAAGGGGAAGGTCCGCTATGGAGGTCAGTGTTAAGGGGCAGATTGTTGTAGAGGCCACTGTTAAGGGGATGGGGTGTTGTGGAAATCACTGTTAAGCCCCATTCACATTTCCTTCAATTCCGTTCCGCATTTTGCGGAACGGAATTGCGGACCCATTCATTTCTATGGGGCCGCTCAATGTGCTGCCCGGATACGGAGTTGCTGATCCGAAATTCCGTTCCTGAAAAAAATAGAACATGTCCTATTATTGTCTGCAATTGCGGACAAGATTAGGCATTTTGTATTATAGTGCCGGCGATGTGCGGTCCGCAAAATGCAGAACGCATATTGCCGATGTCCGTGTTTTGCGGATCCGTGGTTCCGTATAAATGCGGATCCGTGGCTCCTGTCAGCTTCCTTAGGCCTCTTGCACAAGAACATTTTTTTTCCCCGATTACGTTTCGTTTTTTGCGTTCCGCATACGGACCGTATACGGAACCATTAATTTCAATGGATCCGCAATAGAAACAGAAGGTTCTCCATATGCCTTCCGTTTCCGTATTTCCATTTTTCCGTTCCGTTCAAAGATAGAATATGTCCTAGTACTGTCCGCATAATGGCCAAGAATAGTACTGTTCTATCAGGGGCCAGTTGTTTCGTTCTGAAAAAAACTGAATGCACACGGACATCATCCGTATTTTTTGTGGATTCGTTTTTTGTGGACCTCAAAATACTGAAAAAGCCATACGGTCGTGTGCAAGAGTCCTTAAGGAGATGAGGTACTGTGGAGGTCACTAATTAAGAGGCGGCTGCTGTAGTTGTCACTGTTAAAGGGGTGGGTTTCTGCGGAAGTCACTGCTAAGAGGATGGTATGCTGTGGAGGTGGTCACTGTTAAAGGGGAGGCTGCTGTTGAGGTCTCTGTTAAGGGGACAGGAATCTGTGGATGTCATAGTTAAGGGGACGGTCCCCTATGGAAGTCAATGTTAAGGGCCAAGGTGCTGTAGTGGTCAATGTTTTTTTGAATCAGGTTATTTTTATTGAATTTTTTTTTCAACTACAGAAAAAAGACAGAACATTTCCCCCCATCCCACCCCTCTCCCTTCCCCGGTCCCAGAAGTCCCACAGCTCTTTGGAGAAGTATCGACAGTCTCTCAGGTGAAAAGTCTGGAAGAGCAGAAACAAAAATCTATTTTTAGTCATTGCATTCAGATACATATTCTACAATGGTATGGCATATTCATCAAATCATTCAATCGACTCTCATGACAGCATATCACAAAGATATCAAAAGAATAGATAGTGAAGCACATGTATCAGAACGGCCTCCCATAAGGAGACTCCCCCCCGCCCAGAAACCCCAGCGTCCCACTTGCTACCCCGAAATACAGCCTCCTAGATTTCTGAAAAATAACACTCAGAAGCCTGCTGTCACCGCCAGATATCTGAGAAGCTCTGACAGACGTTCTTCAGAACCTCCTGCTTGAGGTTCTTTTGTTTTGCTTTCGTTTTGTCATCTCGTTTCCCTCTCACAGCTGTCATCTAGTTGCACTGATTGCATCCCTTTAAATCCCCTCCCATACTGCATCACTTTGCAGTTTATATAACTTCCTGGAGTGTGCTCATGCTGGTTACTGCAACTGATGCTTCTACAGATAAGTCTGTTCCTTTATTTGTGTTTTCCTGTTGGCTTGATCCTAGGTGACCCTGACTCCCTCCGTATTAAGTGTAGGGAGCCAGTGGTCGTGTCCCCTCACTATTATAGGGTGTTCAGGTGTCATACAGTCGAGGCACGAGGGCATGCAATTATCTATCATAGAGATCTTTGCATGGGCTGAGAAGTCAGGTAGAGTGCTAGGACTTTTACAGGGCTCACCCTTATGTTCCTTAGTTTGGGATCAAGTCAGTCGGATCTTCATTTGTTGTCTTCTAGTTTTCTGCAACACCATCCGTGACACTTGCATGATATCGGGGCGTTATAATTCAGAAATCCTACTCCAATGCAACCACACCCTCCAGCTCAATCCTCAATGGTATAGTACTGTTTCCACCTGCCCCAAATCTTTTCAAACTTTTTAAGGTTATTCCTCTTTTGATATGCAAAGCTCTCCATTTGCAGCAAGGTATGAACCTTGTTAACGAGCTTTTGAGCCTTAGGAGGGTCATGATCCATCCAATGATACGTGATCAGTGTCACCTTTCGTGCCTGATATAGTATACGAATAATCGCCAATTTATGTTCAGAAGATATTGAATAACTGTCAACACAGCCAATTACACACACCCTGGCGGTAACCCCAATTTGAGTTTCATACACTTTTTGTATTATATCCATCACCTCCCTCCAGTACCTTCTCAGCCTGGGGCAGTTCCACATAAGGTGTATCAACGCAGCACTGGGTGTACCACATCTGGGACATAAGTCATCCGATCTATACCCTATTTTCCTTAATAAAGCAGGTGTCCTATAGACCCTATGCAGTAATAACAGTTGCAACATTCTTTGTGCTTCACCCACCACTATATCTGTGAATCCTTCTAGCACTTTGTTCCACTGATCTTCCGTTAAATCAGTAATATCATCCCGCCATTTGTCATACAATCGGAGAGGCTGCTTTTTAAAATGCGTTTCCCTAAGATTGCTATAGTGCAACGAGATAACCCCGCTAGTGGTACCCTTAGAACTTGCCAAATCTATGATCGTATGTTTAGAGGCCGGTTTAATCCTCTCCACTTTACCTTGTGAGTGCATGGCATGTCTAAGCTGTAAATACATGTAGAATTGGGAATGCGGAAGCTGAAACTCACGTTGTAATTGAGCATATTCTTTTAAAGTCTCCCCATCAAAAAGTTGATGCATGTGGGAAAGTCCATATCGCCCCCACGTCTGAATAGCAGGTATTTTATGGAGTTCTGCATACATGAAATTGTGCCATATTACAGTAAACTTCGTGTACCCTTGTATCCCTGCTACCTTCCTCACTTTCCACCAGACTTTGTGAATTACCCGAAGTATCGGAATGTCATTCCCCGCTTTATCTAGGGATCCATCCTACCAACCAGTTTTTGGTCGACAAAGCGTAGCCAGTTTTATATGCGGAACCCCTCTCTTCCAGATTAAATCTCTGAATATGGCATTAACTGTGATGAAAAATTGGGCAGGAACCCATATAGGTGCATTATGCAACAAGTAAAGGAGTTGTGGCATCAGTATAATTTTTTTAAGATTAACCCTCCCTATTACCGAGAGTGGCAGTTTGGTCCAAACCTGTACCTTCTGTCGGAATCTCTGCAGCAGCGGAGTCAAATTTAGTCTCTCATAATCTCTGACATCAACAGTAACCTGGACGCCCAGATATTTGAAAGAAGTAACAAGTTGCAGGCCCTCTGTCTGGCAGGGACTATCCCCTTTATCTTCTGACTGCAACATCAGCACAGACTTGGACCAGTTAATGTTCAACCCTGAGAGGCCGCTAAATCCATTAATGATATTCATGGCTGCTGGAAGAGAGGAGCTCCATTCATCTAGGAACAAGAGCATGTCATCAGCATAAAGAGCTACTTTTTCAATCAGCCCATTATGCCTAAAGCCCTGAACTGCCTGCGCTTCCCTGAGTGCCATTGCCAGGGGCTCGATTGCTATTGCAAAGAATAAGGGTGACAAAGGGCACCCCTGCCTCGTCCCTCTATACAAATGGAAAGATAGGGAGAGAGCTCCATTCACCCTAATTTTAGCTGTAGGAGTGTAATATAATAGTTGGACCCACTGAACAAAGGTTGCTCCAAAGCCCATTTTCCTAAGCACCGCCCATAGGTATTTCCATTCCACGATGTCGAATGCTTCGGCCGCGTCAAGAGACGCGACCGCCACATTCAAACTGCGATAGCTTCCTGCACATCTGATGTTAACTGCAGTCGACATATTTGGCATGAAACCTGCCTGGTCTGAATGTATAAGCGACGTTATTACTGTGTTAAGTCTATTCGCCAAAAGACTTTTGCTAATAACGTCACGTCTGCCTGGAGAAGAGATATGGGTCTATACGAGTCTGCCATTAGGGGATCTTTGCCCTGCTTGGAAATGACAACTATGATCGCCATACTAAGCGGTAACTTATTCTGATGCTGTGCCTCCTTAAGCACTCCCAGCAACTGAGGAAGTAAGATGGGGGCGAATGTTTTATAAACTTCAGCAGGCAAGCCATCACTCCCAGGGGCCTTAGTATTAGACATATCGCTCAGGGCCGTTTCTAATTCCTTGATTGTTATGGGACCATCCAGAATTGACACTTGATCAGAGCCCAATGTAGGGAGCTGGAGACCTTCCAAAAAGTGTGTAATCTCAGGATCTTCTGCAGTAATTTTGGATTCATATAAGGATGAATAGAACATATGCATAATATCTAACAATTTGTCTGGAGCTGTACACACAACCCCCTTGCCGTCGTGGAGGGCTGCGATATACACAGTGGGCTGCTGCGCTTTAGAGAGCAATGCCATTAATCTACCTGTCCTCTCCCCCTCCTCAAAATACGATTGTGTCTGGAAAAAACATTTTTTGCTTTGAGAAGAAGTTTATCATTCAGTTTACGTTGTGCTTCCTGCCATTAAGTTCTGTACCCTTCCATGGGCTGTAAGACATATTGTGTTTCTGCCTCAATCATCTGTCGTTCTAGTGTTTTTACCGTCACTCTGGATTCGTTACGCTTTTTATTAACCTCCGCGATAAGTATTCCCCTCAAAAAGGCTTTCATGGTATCCCAGACTAACAGCGACAAAGCTCCCGGGAGATTAAGGGCAAAAAACTCTTTTAACATGTCACTAATATTTGAGACTGTGGGAATAACCGACAGCCAAAATGGGTTGAATTTCCATAATGGCCTCTCTCCGTGTGTGAAACAACTGAAAATATGTCATATTCTAGGTTCTTCAAAGTAGCCACCTTTTGCTTTGATTACTGCTTTGCACACTCTTGGCATTCACTTGATGAGCTTCAAGAGGTAGTCACCTGAAATGGTTTTCACTTCACAGGTGTGCCCTGTCAGGTTTAATAAGTGGGATTTCTTGCCTTATAAATGGGGTTGGGACCATCAGTTGCGTTGTGGAGAAGTCAGGTGGATACACAGCTGATAGTCCTACTGAAAAGACTGTTAGAATTTGTATTATGGCAAGAAAAAAGCAGCTAAGTAAAGAAAAACGAGTGGCCATCATTACTTTAAGAAATGAAGGTCAGTCAGTCCGAAAAATTGGGAAAACTTTGAAAGTGTCCCCAAGTGCAGTCACAAAAACCATCAAGCGCTACAAAAAAACTGGCTCACATGCGGACCGCCCCAGGAAAGGAAGACCAAGAGTCACCTCTGCTGCGGAGGATAAGTTCATCCGAGTCACCAGCCTCAGAAATCGCAGGTTAACAGCAGCTCAGATTAGAGACCAGGTCAATGCCACACAGAGTTCTAGCAGCAGACACATCTCTAGAACAACTGTTAAGAGGAGACTGTGTGAATCAGGCCTTCATGGTAGAATATCTGCTAGGAAACAAGTTCTAAGGACAGGCAACAAGCAGAAGAGACTTGTTTGGGCTAAAGAACACAAGGAATGGACATTAGACCAGTGGAAATCTGTGCTTTGGTCTGATGAGTCCAAATTTGAGATCTTTGGTTCCAACCACTGTGTCTTTGAGCGATGCAGAAAAGGTGAACGGATGGTTCCCACCATGAAGCATGGAGGAGGAGGTGTGATGGTGTGAGGGTGCTTTGCTGGTGACACTGTTGGGGATTCATTCAAAATTGAAGGCATACTGAACCAGCATGGCTACCACAGCATCTTGCAGCGGCATGCTATTCCATCTGGTTTACGTTTAGTTGGACCATCATTTATTTTTCAACAGGACAATGACCCCAAACACACCTCCAGGCTGTGTAAGGGCTATTTGACCACGAAGGAGAGTTATGGGGTGCTGCGCCAGATGACCTGGCCTCCACAGTCACCGGACCTGAACCCAATGAAGATGGTTTGGGGTGAGCTGGACAGCAGAGTGAAGGCAAAAGGGCCAACATGTGCTAAGCATCTCTGGGAACTCCTTCAAGACTGTTGGAAGACCATTTCAGGTGACTACCTCTTGAAGCTCATCAAGAGAATGCCAAGAGTGTGCAAAGCAGTAATCAAAGCAAAGGGTGGCTACTTTGAAGAACCTAGAATATGACATATTTTCAGTTGTTTCACACTTTTGTGTTATGTATATAATTCCACATGTGTTAATTCATAATTTTGATGCCTTCAGTGTGAATCTACAATTTTCATAGTCATGAAAATAAAGAAAACTCTTTGAATGAGAAGGTGTGTCCAAACTTTTGGTCTGTACTGTACATCGGCTAAACTTATAGCTAAGGAGCTAATGGAGATGTTCTCCGTTGTGGGGCTACCTAAAGAGGTTCTGACTGACCAGGGGACCCCTTTTATGTCCGTGTACCATCTGTAAACGGACGGTCTGGTAGAGAGGTTTAACAAAACATTAAAAAAACTGGTTAAAAAGGGTGGTGTCTGAAGATGGGAAGGATTGGGACCTTCTTCTGCCCTATCTCATGTTCGCTGTGCGAGAGTTACCCCAGGCCTCTACTGGGTTCTCGCCCTTCGGACTGCTATATGGCAGACATCCTCGTTGTTTGTTGGATGTAGCCAAAGAGGTGTGGGAACAGCAACCTACTCTGCACCAAAATGTCATTGAGTACGTTACCCAGATGCAAGAAAGGATAGAGACAGTGTTACCTCTTGTTAGGGTGCATATGAAGGCAGCTCAGCAAGCACAAAGTCGGATCTATAATCGGCAAGCCCGGGTCCGGATCTTTAACCCGGGTGATCAGGTTTTGGTTCTGGTACCGACTGTGTACAGTAAGTTCCTGGCTAGGTGGCAGGGGCCCTACGAGGTACTCGAGAAAGTTAGAGAGGTAAATTACAAGATACACCAGCCAGGGTGGCGAGAGCCGGAGCAGGTTTACCATGTTAATTTACTAAAGTCTAAAACCTTGGAAAGATAGGCAGACCTGTACTGCCTGCGGCCAGATTTTCTAGGGGAAGAGGTTCCGGCCCCTTTGTCTGATGCAAAGGAAGCGGTTGTTAACAGCCTCTCCACTAAATAGGCTCAGGAGGCCAGGGAGTTCGTTAGTCGAAACACGGATGTGTTCTCGGCAGTGGCGTGCTTAGGGTATTTGGCACCCGGGACGGGTACTTTCTCTGGAATCCCCCTTTCACCCTGCCGAAACTATAAGAAACCTTATTTTTACATTGAAATATACTGAAATATTTATTTTGTTTGAAATAAAAATTTTTATCACTCAGAAACAGAAAATTGCTAGTAAATGAGAATTTAAAGGGGATCTGTCACCATGAAAATACAATGTAAGCTTGGTATTACACATTTTGTGAGGGAAGGTGAAGAAAAAACTGCTGTTTTTGCACAGCTTTTATTTTTATTTTTACAGGTTCACCTGACGGGGCGAATCATGTTATATTTTTATAGAGCGGGCTGGAATTTTCACTGATGCCGGTGCGCCCTGCCCTGATAGCAGGGGCTCAGCTGTCAGTGACAGTTGGACCCGTGCCGCTGGTCATACAGGCACAGCTCCTGCACCTGCCCAATCAGCCTGCTATACCTGCACCTCGCTCGGACTCAAGTAACGTTCTGTAGCGCCCTCTAGGTACGGCACTGGTATCCTACAAGTTAATAAGCCTGGTCCTTTCCCATCCATATTTGAGCCCCTTGTAAATTTTTGCCCTGGCACTGGCTGGCAGCAGCCTTGTGACTCCATAACACCCCCCTCCCTCCATTGAAAATACAATGCAGGAAGGTCCTCAACTTAAAAAATACCTCTCTGGTCTGTCTAGTCTGCTGCCTCTTGCCTGCACACTGTTCTGCCACAGTGCCACTGTGACTGTCTGCACCACTCCTATCTCCCACACACCACAGTGCTTTTTGCAGGCTCAGCTCGGCTGCAGTGTATCTGAAGACTCACACTGTGACAAACACAACACTGGTGAGGTGGTCACTTCACTAGAAGGCACAGGCCACACAGCACAGCCGTTGTCTTGCTCAGAAGTACTGGAGCAAGCGGCTGCAAGGAAGATGGGAGGTTTTCCCGCCTGGAAGGTGAGCGGCAGTCGTCGCGAGCATACAGGTGAGATAGTCGTGAGAGCGCACACGCAGGTGTGGATTAAGTTTATCATAGACCAGGGAATGTTTACTCATCTTGGGCCTCCTCTGTATATTTGCCCCGTCCATCCCCTCTTTCGCGTTGTGCCCCATTTTTTTTTTCCTGGTAAATATTAAAGAAAACTATGCCACGTTTATAGTGTCATTGCCCATTACCCCTGAGGATGCCAGGGATCTATCAAACATGGTGGCCTATGTTCCAGTTTTACTTACAATAACTTGACACCAAGCATTAAATAATTTAAGATAATATTTAATATTTATGAGATGCTGTGGCATGACCTCAAGAAAGAAATTCACACCAGACATCCCAAGAATGTTGCTGAACTGAAACAGTTCTGTAAAGAGGAATGGTCAAGAATTACTCCTGACCGTTGTGCACGTCTGATCTGCAACTAAAGGAAACGTTTGGTTGAAGTTATTGCTGCCAAAGGAGGTTTAACCAGTTATTAAATCCAAGGGTTCACATACTTTTTCCACCTGCACTGTGAATGTTTACATGGTGTGTTCAATAAAAACATGGTAACATTTAATTATTTGTGTGTTATTAGTTTAAGCAGACTGTGATTGTCTATTGTTGTGACTTAGATGAAGATCAGATCACATTTTAAGGCCTATTTGTGCAGAAATCCATATCATTCCAAAGGGTTCACATACTTTTTCTTGCAACTGTATGCAGTTCAACAACCCGACCACGTTAAAAAAGGGAGAGTTTTTTTTGCCTTTGCCATCACAACGTGTGACTACCTGACAGAAAATGTAAATGAATCCACATATTTGCACAGATTTGGCCTTTTAAAGGCATGTGGTTCTAAAATATTGATCAGCTGAAAAACAGCCTGTTTCAGTTTAATCATTATTTTCAATTAATTGAATGCTCAAAAAAATGTTTTGTCTTACTCTCATTTCTTCTTGTTGCATGCTTAAGCTCTACTTGGAACCTTGTTAAGATCCAAAAATGTAAAATATGATTTTTTGCCATTTTCAAGTGGTCTTAAACTTTTAATCAGGACTGTATGAGTGACTTACCCCATAAGCCATGTAAAATTCTTTACATGGCATCCCCCAGACATTGCAAGCCTAACTTAATAATGTTCTGGAAACCTACAATAACAATAGCGTTGCCGATGTCAGATAAATGTAGTGAATTCCTTTCCATTTCAACATGTCTATATGAAGCAAATCCAGAAGAAAACAGATATTTTTCTAAATTCCATTCTTAGATTTGTTTTCCAAGAATAGAAGATTTTTGTGCCTTTTAGCCTTGGTATCATTTCGGAAAGTATCAGGTAAGCACTATGAAATAATGCATTAATGCGGGACCATACTTGTTTAAATTCCGATAGTAAACTCAGTGAGTTACATTTTGTTACATATGAAGTTTTAAGTCCGCTTTTACATTCCAACATATGTTAATGTCACCTTTTAATCCTATATTAGTTACATATTTGCAAACTCGTTTTCTCCCTTCTGCTCCAACTACAATATTGTTTCCAATAATCCATATCTCATGTGGAATACCTAAAAAGAAAACTCATGACACTAGTAAGTTTGGTCTGATATAGATTTTAAATCTATGTGATTGCTATCTACCTATTTTTTTTAATAGAATTTTCATCTAGATTTAGTTGCGCCGCCAACGTTGCGGCTCCTATTCTAAAGGAATGAGAAGAGAATTTTTGGTTAGAATAGCCCAGAAGATCTACACATCTTTTTAGAATAGAATGTAATTTAATCCAACCATTTTTTTGTTGCCAAAACAGGACAGATTCATTGATTACCATAATAATTTAAAACTAACAATTTACCTTTTTGATTATGATCTGTTTTAGAATTTTGTATGAAATTTTTTAATTGAGACTTTGTTATAATTACGTCAGATAGCAAAATTCTTTTTTTGTTCTGTGCAGTTATTTCGCTGATACGTAAAGTTGCAAAAAACGAAGGAACATTGTCTTGAACAGATGCGTTTCAAAAGAAGAGGAACACTCTGAAGGTAAGAGAAATAATTTGTGTTAAATTGATCACACAAAAAGGTCTAGTTCTAAATTTTGGTTTTTAAACCTTTTAAAAGTTGTTGTATGAAAATATTTCACTTAATAGGTGGAAAATCATATAATTTTAAGAAAAAGGAGATCCCAGCTAATATTTTTTGAATATAATTAATTGATAATTTTTTATCAACTAATTCCATTATGAAACGATACATGTTTAAGGAGCTAACATGAAACTTATCTGTCTTGCATTTGTCACAGAAAGACTTCCATGATTTCCAAGATGATGTGTAGGAGGACCAAGTATTTTTGGCTAGGAATCTTTTCTAAATACATTGTAATTAATTTTCTATTATGGCCCATAAGTAATGCGGACGTGGGATGTTTTCTGCAGCTGCCTCTGGTAACATTCCTTTGAAGGACTTCATGTTCTGTCAAGATAAAGAGTCAGCTAATAAATTATTTTTACCTTGAACATATTCGGCCTTGATCCATATATTGTTAACTAAACAGGATAAAACTATTTGTCTAATTGATTTAATGACTGACTCTGATTTTGAAGACGAATTTAAAGCGAATACTACACTTTTGTTTCTCAGAATGTATTAATATTCTTTTGTTCAACAATTGAGTTTTCCAAACTTCAAGAACTGGAAACAGTTCGATAAATACAGAATTTCTAGTTAACCCTTTATCTAACCATTTTTAGGCCAAGAATCTGCTGGCCAATTATTTTTAAAAATAACCCGGTAACCAATTGATCCCGCTGCATCAGAAAATAATTGTAATGCATCGGAATCAATAAAGTCCTGTTGCCATACCGTGTGACCATTAAAATTATTTAGGAAATTTAACCACATTCTGAGGTCCTCTTTTAAATGTTTGTTAATACGAATGTGTGAGAAAGGAGATGTTAAACCTTTTGTTGCCATGTATAATCATTTTGAGAATACTCTGTCCATTGGAATCACACGTGAAATAAAGTTTAACGAGGCTAATAAAGATTGCATGTTTTTTAGCGTAGTTTTCTTTCTTGAAAGCAGCTTTTTTATGGCGAATTTAGTTTAATATTTTTTCAGATGGAATGCTAAATTTCATGTTCTTGGTATCAATATCTATACCCAAAAATGTCATGCAAATGGTGGGGAGAACTGTATTTTCCTGTCACCGCCAGTTCTGTGAGAAGGTCTGACAGACGATCTTCTCTACCTCTTGTATGCCATTTTTTATTTTGGTTTCACTTTGTCATCTCCTTCCCTTCTGCCAGGTGTAACTTATTTAGACTAATCGTCTTCCTTTATATTCCCTCCCATACTGCCCCACTTTGTGATTTATATTACTTCCTGGATGAAGTGTAAACTGCTGGAGGCTGCTTCTGCTGTTTGCTCAGATAAGTCTTTTCTTTTATTGTGTTTCCTTGCTCACTTGATTCTAGGTGACCCTGACTCCGTCCGTATTAAATGCAGGGAGCCGGTGGTCGTGTCCCCTCACTATTATGGGGTTTCACACAGTCTTAGGTACGTGGGCATGCAATCGTCTACCATTGAGACCCTTGCATGTGCATAGCAGTCAGGGAGAGCTCTTAGGGTTTTAAAGGGCTCACCTATATGCTCCTTAGTTTGGGATCAAGCCAGTCAGTCATTTATTTATAAGTTCCAGCTATCTGAAAATTCACCTGTGATATTATAAACCACCAAAACCGTCTTAAGGATGGATCCGGTTTGAGCCTTGATTGACCGCATGCAAGGTCTTTTGCTGGAGGTAGCAGATCTCCGTAAAACTGTGTCTCACTTTTTCAGGTGACTGGTTCTGCTGGCGTTCATAGAGTTTGTTCCGAGCCTAAGATCTCACTTCCGGATACGTTCTCCGGGGGTAGTGAGAATTTTGTTCGCTTTAGAGAGGCTTGCAAACCCCATTTTCGCCTGCTTCCCCATTCCTCTGGTGATGAGGAGCAGAGGGTGGGGATCATCATCTCGCTGCTCAGGGATAACGCTCAGTCTTGGGCCTTTTCGCTGCCGGTGGGGGCATTTTTTGTTGCCCTGGGGCAGATATATGATGACCCGGATCGTATTGCTCTGGCTGAATCTAAACTGCGTCTTTTATGCCAGGGTAAACAGTCCACAGAGATATATTGTTCTGAATTTCGGAGATGGGCAGCTGATACTGGTTGGAATGATGCTGCACTCCAAAGTCAATTTTGCCATGGTCTTTCGGAGAGATTGAAAGATGCATTTGCTTTTCATGAGAGACCAGCGTTGTTAGAGTCTGCCATGTCTCTAGCTGTTCGTATTGACAGGCGTCTTAGAGAGAGAGAGAGAGAGAGGAGACTACTCTTTCCTGTCATATTCAGCCCAAGGACAGTGGAGGAGGCCATGCAGCTGGGTTTGCTTGCCTTTGATAGTAAAGGATTTAGCTCTCAGAGGAGGGTTTGTTTCTGTTGTGGGGGTTTAAATCATTTGGCTAATGTTTGCCCCTCTAGGAGGTTCATGGAGTTTTCTGAGGGTAATAAATAAAAAACTCTAAAAACTTTCCATTTGCTACTATTGGGAAGGTTGATGCGGAAATTGAAGGTTTACGTTTGCTTATAGTTCATATTTTCTCCTACCTGCCAGGGTGGCGCTAGACAGCAAGAACATTGTTTGTGAGATTTTTGTAGATAGTGGAGCAGCTGTCAATCTCATTGATAATCAATTTGCAATAACGCATGGTTTCCAGGTGTGCACTTTGGAAAAGGACATACCTGTTTTTGCTATCAATTCCACTCCACTTTCTCAAAGATCGTTAAAGGGCATAGTTCACAATATCCATTTGACTGTGGGTGACGTTCATGTTGAGGATATTCATAAAAGGTAATCCCAGCAGATGTACTTTCTCTTAATGGTGTGCTTTATTAACAACAAGTATGTCTGCTGGGATTACCTTTTATGAATAATATGGGGATTGCTCCTTTCCCGTGCAGACATCGATACTGAGATCGTGAGCTGTTTGATTTGGAATTTTGCATGTTGAGGATATGTCATGTTTCGTCTTAAGCAGATTACCTACTCTTCTAGTGTTGGGGCTACCCTGGCTCACTAAACATAACCCCACCATTGATAGGCAAGCGAGTTTTGCAGAGAGAATTGCCTCACGGCATCTCTTTCAAGAGGTTTCTACCAAGACTGTGCCATCTTTTCTCTCTGAATTTTCGGTGTTTTCCGAGAGTGGTGTCCAGGAGTTGCCCCCTCACCGGGAGTACGACTGCCCTATTAATCTCATCCCAGGTGCCAAGCTGCCAAAATCACGATTATACAATCTCTCCCAACCAGAAAGAGTTGCTATGCGTACTTATATCTCTGAGAGCCTGAGAAAGGGACACATCCGACCCTCGAAGTCACCTGTTGCTGCTGGGTTTGCTTTTGTTAAGAAAAAAGATGCTTCTTTAAGACCTTGTCTGGATTTCAGGGAGCATAACCGTATCACAATTCGTGACCCATATCCACTTCCTCTGATCCCGGACCTGTTTAACCAGATTGTTGGGGCTAAAGTTTTTTCTAAGTTGGATTAAGGAGGGGCATACAACCTAGTCAGGATCAGGGAAGGGGACGAATAGAAGATGGCCTTCAATACCCCTGAGGGTCATTTAGAGAATTTGGTTATGCGCTTTGGTTTGATGAATGCTCCAGCCGTCTTCCAACATTTTGTGAACAGCATTTTTTTATAATTTAATGGGAAAATTTGTACTGGTGTATCTAGATGACATTTGGATTTTTTCCCCTGATTTCAAGACTCATCGGGACCACCTATGTCAGGTCTTGCTGATTCTGCGGGAGAATGAATTGTACGCTAAACTGGAAAAATGTGTGTTTGCGGTTCTGGAGATTCAATTTCTTGGTTTTCTTCTCTCCGCTTCTGGTTTTCGAATGGACCCTGAGAAGGTCCGCGCTGTGCTTGATTGGGAGCTTCCTGAGAATCAGAAGGCGCTGATGCGGTTTTGGGGTTTTGCCAATTGTTACAGGAAGTTCATTTTGAATTATTCCTCTGTTGTTAAGCCACTCACTGATATGACTAAAAAGGGGGTGAATTTTTCCTTGTGGTCGGTAGATGCGCTTAAAGCCTTTTCTTCTAGTATTAAAGAGTGCTTTGCTTCCGCTCCCATTTTGGTACAACCTGATGTCTCTCTACCTTTTATTGTTGAGGTGGATGCTTCTGAGGTGGATGCGGGTGCGGTCTTATTTCAGGGTCCCTCTCCTGCCAATGGCGACCGTGTGCCTTTTTCTCAAGGAAACTCTCCTCTGCAGAGAGAAATTACGATGTGGGAGATGTGGAGTTGTTGGCCATCAAATTAGCTTTTGAGGAATGGCGCCATTGGTTAGAGGGAGCCAGACACCCTATTACCGTGTTTACCGACCATAAGATTCTGGCCTACTTAGAATCGGCCAAGCGTCTGAACCGGAAACAGGCCAGATGGTCTTTGTTCTATTCTAGGTTTAATTTTGTTGTTACGTTCCGCCCTGGGATTAAAAATGTGAAGGCGGATGCCCTGTCACGTTGTTTTCCAGGAGGGGGGACTTTGAAGACCCGGGTCCCATTTTGGCTGATGGGGTGGTCGTCTCTGCTCTTTATCCTGATTTGGAGGCAGAGGTTCAGGCAGCCCAGGCAGAGGCTCCTGATCTTTGTCCTCCCGGGAGGTTGTTTGTGCCTCTCGCTTTATGACACAAGGTTTTTAAGGAGCACCACCATACTGTCCTTGCTGGGCACCCGGGGAGTAGAGCCACAGTGGATCTCATTGCTCGGAGATTCTGGTGGCTAGCTCTTCGTAAGACGGTTGAGGGTTTTGTGGCAGCCTGCGAGACCTGCGCTCGTGCCAAGGTCCCTCATTCACGGCCATCGGGTTCTCTCCTCCCATTACTCATTCCTGCCCGTCCTTGGACGCATCTGTCCATGGACTTCATTACGGACCTGCCTCGTTCCTCGAGGAAGACTGTGATTCTGGTGGTAGTGGACCGTTTTTGCAAAATGCATTCCCTTTCCTGGGTTACCCAATGCTAAGATGCTGGCGCAAGCGTTTGTTGATCACATTGTTAAATTGCATGGCATTCCATCAGACATCATTTCAGGGGCACGCAATTTGTTTCCAGATTCTGAAAGGCCTTCTGTTCTCGCTTCGGGGTTCGGTTGTCGTTCTCTTCTGCTTTTCACCCGCAGTCGAATGGTCAGACTGAACGCGTCAATCAGAATCTGGAGACGTATCTGTGCTGTTTGGTAGCGGAGAATCAGGGGGATTGGTATTATTTTTTGTCCCTTGCTGAGTTTGCTTTAAATAACCGTCGCCAGGAGTCCTTTGATAAGTCACCATTTTTTGGTGCATATAGGTTTCATCCGCAGTATGGGACATTCTCTGGATAGGGGTCTTCTGGTTTACCTGATGAGGAGAGATTTTCCTCGTCTTTGTCATTTATTTGGCAAAAGATTCAGGGTAATCTGAAAAGGATGAGTGAGAGATATAAGCGTGTGGCGGATAAGAGATGTGTGCCTGGTCCGGACCTGAATGTGGGTGATCTGGTGTGGTTGTCTACAAAGAATATCAAACTGAAGGTTCCCTCCTGGAAGTTGGGTCCTAAGTTTATTGGGCCGTACAAGATCTTGTCCGTCATCAATCCCGTTGCCTTCCGTCTTGATCTTCCTCGGACTTGGAAAATCCATAATGTTTTTCACAGGTCCCTATTAAAACCTTATGTCCAACCCACTGTACCCTCCTCTTTGCCTCCTCCTCCAATTTTTGTTGATGGTAATCTTGAATTTCAGGGCTCTAGGGTTGTGGATTCTCGCATTATCCGTGGTTCTCTTCAGTACTTCGTTCATTGGGAGGGTTGTGGTCCTGAGGAGAGGATGTGGGTCTTAGTGGCAGACATTAAGGCCACTGGTCTCATCAGGGCTTTCCATATGTCTCATCCTGAGAAGGTGGGCTCTGAGTGTCGGGAGTTCACCTGTAGAGGGAGGGGTACTGTCACCGCCAGTTCTGTGAGAAGGTCTGACAGACGATCTTCTCTACCTCTTGTATGGCGTTCTTTGTTTTGATTTCACTTTGTCATCTCCTTTCCTTCTGCCAGGTGTCACTTATTAAGACTAATCTTCCTTTATATTCCGTCCCATACTGCCTCACTTTGCGGTTTATATTACTTCCTGGAGGAAGTGTAAACTGCTGGAGGCTGCTTCTGCTGTTTGCTCAGATAAGTATTTTCCTTTATTGTGTTTCCTTGCTGGCTTGATTCTAGGTAACCCTTACTCCGTCCATATTAAGTGCAGGGAGCTGGTGGTCCAGTCCCCTCACTATTATAGGGTTTTCAGGTGTCACACAGTCTTAGGTACATGGGGATGCAATCATCTACCATTGAGAACCTTGCATATGCATAGCAGTCAGGGAGAGCTCTTAGGGTTTTAAAGGGCTCACCTATATGCTCCTTAGTTTGGGATCAAGCCAGTCAGTCGTTTATTTATAAGATCCAGCTATCTGCAACCTCACCCGTGACATTTCCATAGCCAGTGGAATGTTGAATACTTTTGACATATGAAAGACTTTATGAGAAGAATCACGCAATCATCTGGATCTTTTTTACCAAAAAAGCGGAAGTCATCTAAATAATGAATGACTTCTCCTTTTGAGGGTGGCTGATAAAGGATGCAGTTTGAAAACGTAGAAAAAGCTTCAAAGTAAAAACAAGATAGCGTGAATCCCATGGGCAGAGCCTTATCAAAATATATTCACTAGAAATTTAAATCCTAGTGAATTAAATCACAATGGGTGTATAGGCAATAGCCTGAAAGCAGATTTGTCAGTCTTGGCAAGTAGTGTATTTTGACCCATAACATTTAAAATCTTAAGTGCAGAATCGAACGGAGCAACATTTTTATTAACCTTGTCATTTACTGAAATTTTTGGGGGATACGACAGATGGGGAATTAAACAATAAGAATTTGTTTCCTTTTTGGGTTCCAAACCAATTGGGAAAAAGCGAAAATTGATAAAAGGTGGAGCAGAAAAAGGGCCCACTACTCTGCCGTCCTGAATAAAATAAAATATAAAAAGTGTTCCATGCAATTCCCCCTAAGTTTCTGTAAGCGTCCAAGACAGAATCCATATGATAAAATAGTTTACTGCAATTTTCAGGGTGTTTTTCTCCCAGAACTGCAGAGTAAAAAGATCCAATTAAAAATTAATTTCGATTTTGCTGATTTTGCATCTTCATAATTTTTTTCAATAGTTTTTACCAGATTTGGTGATTTCCCTATTAGAAGGAAGAAGAGAATATAATTAAAAAATTCTCTCTTCCAAATTTTTTCTTTTGTCGCAGTAGATAAGTGGTAACCGAATGGTGAAATATGACACACCATTGCTTCTTTAAAACATGTCTCATTTAAGGGGGTTTGAGCAGGACATACAGATGTAGGAAATGTAGGTGAAGTAAAATTTAACGTAATAAAATGATCAGGTTTGTCAGTAATATTCTTATTTGATAATACCCAAATATTAGAAATATTATCCTGTTTTTCTTTAAATGACATGAATTGAACAAATTCATTAAAAAGATTAACTTTCTCATTAGAAAAATTTATGCTATTACAATTTATAGCTTTGAGATTTTTCAAACTGTCACTTTGAGCAGTTATGATCTTACCTTCATGTAACGGCGCAGTAGCTGTTGATGGCATGTGAGTTGGAGAAGATTGATGTTTCTTCTTGTAGGCCGGTTTCCTTGGAATAAGAGAACGTTTCCTGCTCTTGGCTTTTTTAGCTGGAAGTGGCTCCGGTGAGTAAGGAACTTTGTCTTTTATACTCCTCTTCCTAGAGTCTGTTGCGGTGGATTCATCACTGCGCATGCACGCGCCAGTGATGGGGGAGAAATCAATCGGTGCTCGTGCAGGGAACTGCGCAAAATTCTGGATAAGGAGATGCCAGAGCGTCGTCAGAAGGCAAGAAAGGTAGGGATAAACATCTCCAAAGCCATTCTTAACCCCCATTAGCCCCAGATTTAAAATTAGGTCTTTTAGAAGGTCTTCCATGGAGACTAGGTGTGGCAGGTCTTTACTACTTGTTTTCAGCACCAAGAATGCGCACTTACCGTTATTTATTTTCTTTTATAGGAGTCCATCTGCCTTTACCATTAGGCTGGTGAAGATTAAGATAATCAACCAGAATTGCTGTTGATCTTCGTGGATGACACCTTTTACCAGGTAAGATAACTTTATTGACATATAATACAATGAACGAAACCATGCCGCCATGTGTCCCCTTCATTGTATGCCACAATGATTTAGGGTTCTTACATTATGTGGGGAGTGTATGAAGTGATTTTAGAGGACGGCTATCGTCAGTGCTGACCTTAAACCACATAATCAATGCGATGAATCAATGAAAAGGAAGCAATAGAGGGACGAGTGGTGACAGTGCACAGAACCACATCCCTGGTGCAGGAGTGAACGCAGAATAATACACTACGATAGCTCACCTGTGTTTAGTGGTCGGAGGACTTTTAATGAAATAGAGTGGAATTATTATTAAAGATTATAAGGTAAATGTAATTTGGGGGCTATCAGCCATAGGGGGGTGCAGTTTTTATTTTGGGGAACCTAATACCCTTCATGTATCTAGGTCAGATTTGTCGAATTGATGTCTAAGATCCCCCAGCCCCTCATAGTGTATAGCGTACAACACTCCGAAGTATACAGTGTAATACCCCACATTATACAGTATATAACATTGCCCAGTATACAGCACGCCACAGTATGCAGTATAGCACCCTATAGTATACAGCACCCACAGTATGCAGTATAGCACCCTATAGTATACAGCACCCCGCGGTATGCAGTATAGCACCCTATAGTATACAGCACCCCACAGTATGCAATATATAGTATAGCACCTCACAGTATATAGTACCCCACAGTATATAGCACCCCACAGTATGCAATACATAATATAACACCCCACAGTATGCAGTATAGCATCCTATAGCATACAGTATAGCACCCCACAGTATACAGTAGAGCAGTATAGCAACCGACAGTATGCAGCACCCCACAGTATGCAGCACCCCACAGTATGCAGCACCCCACAGTATACAGCACCCCACAGTATACCGTATACAGCACCCCACAGTATACAGCACCCCACAGTATACAGTATACAGCACCCCACAGTATACAGTAGAGCAGTATAGCACTCCAAAATATACAGCACCCCACAGTACACAGTAGAGCAGCATAGCACCCCACGCTATACATCACCCCACACTATACAGTAGCTTACAATATAATAGCAGAGGCAGGGGATAAAATGTTCCATTTTGTGCCAAAATTGTCCCACAATTCTGATGTAAAAATTTGTCTCAAAGTAAGCCAACCAATAGTTGGTAAAGAGTCAGAGAAAAGTGTCTACCCCTAGACCACATTCATCATGTAGCCTGAGTTAAATCTGGTGGAGGTCTAGACAGCCTGTCAATGCTTACCCATATTTATAAGTCTTTGTCTTATAATTTGGGATGCGCAAACTTCATATTTTCTTGTTCGTGTTGTGGTATTTACTGAATTGTGCTTGTAAAATCTAGAAAAAAACTGGGCACTCTCAGGATGCTGGAACCATCTTGTAATTTAATAGATAAATTAATAATTAAAATGAATAATAAAATAGACAGCAAGTACAATAGATAATCGACCTAAAATGTATAATGATGGCTACAAAGTCCAGAGTAATATAGCAGCAATCAATCAAATGGCAACATATGAATACCAATATTAACATTAGTTTAGTGAATGATCACTTGACCCCTAAAGAAACTTTAAACATAATCCAGTCCTATACATCGATATAACTGCTAATGCGACTATAGCAATAATATAACTGCGTCAACATGATAAAATTCAAAAGTTGTAGGGTAATCGCACTCACTTATTGCTGACTTGATGTATTGTGATAATGTCTTATTGCAGTTTTCTTGATCTTATGTCCCACAACAATGTTGTGCTGGAAATAAAATCAGCTTGAAGAGGTATCCCACTCTATTAGAGAAGCAGTGGCGCCCCGCTGAACTACTCTGCTGTAGGTTTAAATGTTGTAAGTATATGCCGGCATAAACTTGGAGTAGTCCTACCGTATGCCTCGATTCCACCCCGATGTCGCTCTAGATAGAGGTCCGGTATTGATGTGGATCGATGTCCTACAGGCGATGTCCGTCTAATCTCCCACGTTGGCAGTGTTGTTTGACACGTGTGGCCCTTCGTTATGGTGTCGGGTCATGCGTTGTAATTTTCCACTCTCCACTCACGCGGCGGACGGTCCTGCAATTGGGATTTGGCACAGGATTTTCGTATGGCTTCTTGGATAATCACAAGTATGGGGTCCTCTCTCACCAGACGCGTTTCGGGGTATCAAATGACCCCTCTCCTCTTGTGCTCCTGGCACCACTGCTACTCTCTGTCCACTATGTTTTTACGGCTTCACTATCTTGGCGCCTTTGTTGCATCAGGTCCTGATGTCATACAGAGTCAGGTCATAGTGCTCTCCTACACACACAAGTCCTAAAGCTGTACACTGTGGGGACCCAGTGCAGAGTCAGAGAACTGCATAGCGCCCGCACTGAATCCTGACCCATTCATTTCAATGGGTCTGTGTACATCAGCGTTTATTGTTCACACATCAGTTCTGCGTTGCGTGAAAAACGCAGCATGTTCTATTTTCTGCGTTTTTCAGGCAACCCTGGCCCCATAGAAGTGAATGGGGCTTCAGTGAAAAACGCATTGCATCCGGAAGCAAGTGCGGATGCAATGCGTTTTTCACTGATGGTTGCTAGGAGATGTTGTTTGTAAGCCTTCTGTTTTTTATCACACGTGTGAAAAACGCATCAAAATGCATTGCACTAGCGTGGAAAAAACTGAACGACTGAATGCAATCGCAGACAAAACTAACTGAACTTGCTTGCAAAATGGTGAGATTTTCACTGAACGCATCCTGAACGCATCCGGAGCGAATCCATCACGCTCGTGTGAAAGAGGCCTAAAGAAAGTATCTGGAGAATGTGTATATGGCACATTTTTTATGTATCGGAATCCGCTGATAATGTTAATTAATAAGGCTATTCAAATGAGTGTGTAATTTTCATCAGTGTTTAAAATACGCAGCAAGGCCTTGTTTTGTGCGTATTGACTTCCCAATATGCCCATTATATTCTATGGGAGTGCAGTAAAAATCCAGGAAGGAAATATTAAGCATGTAAATCTGGATAAATTACTGAACCAATACTGATAACAATCTGGATATATCATCCGGAATCCATGTGTACTGGAGCAAGAATACTGACGTATTTCAATATGCTGTGAAAGAGTCCTGTGTGTCTGTTTGCCATTATTCACAATGGATCTATGTGTATTTATGCAACACCACATAGTTTAAGCCGTCCTGCTCATGTACTGTAAATTACAGGGTCAAGACAACAAATATTTGTCATAGAAGGGGGACTGCGCGATGACTCAAAACACCACAAGAAAAGATTCACAAAACTTGGGGAGTCCCCAACGAAAAACAATTGCTTGAGAATAAAATTAATACCTTAAAGAAAACTTCTGATTGCATTATAGAAAGTTGAGGATCAATATAAAGGTAATATTCCACTCCCAAATCATGGTGAATATTAGTATATAGCATAACTACATCTATAATAAGTAACGAAAAATTGGATTGCAAAAATTTTGATTGAGTTATTAAATTCAGCTCTGAACCCGGACATACCTCCATTTTCCCCCCGGCAGCCCCCCTGACAGGAGCATCGGAGCTGTTCATGCTAAATCGCGCAGGGCAAAGGTGTCACGGCCATGGTCATGGTCGTGACTCTTGAACCGCATGCTGTTGCCTGCGGTTTGTATATAGGTGTTCAACCACAGGTGAGGGCAGCTAGTGTGCTGCCTCACTTGTGGTTGCCGCGGGCAACAAGTTATGTTGTACTGTTGCAGCATAGCAGCCTGAGCTGTTGTTAGGCAGCTTGCTGTAAGTGCATGCGGTTGTACTTGGCAACTTGGTTTGTATGTGTGCACTTTCCTTGTTTGGTGTGCACAGGGTTTATTTGTGTGTATTCCCCTTTAAGTTGCTGTCTTCCCTTCCCTGGTGTTGGAAGGGTTAATTCCCTTCTGTGTGTGAACACTGGGTGTATCTTTATGTGGGTGTGACTACTTGGCCCTATAAAGCCTCAGTGTATAGTGCAGTTCAGGGGGGTACTTCAGCCATGGTTAGCTGGAGCATCCTCCTGTGTATTCCATCTGCCAGTGGGGGCCACCCTTGTGGTCATAAACAAATTGTGATTCTTAAGTTTATGTGATGTCCACTTGATGTTTTCCTTGTTATATTATGCACCTATGGATCTGGGTTCCTGTGTGTTTGTGTGTGTGCTGTGTCCTTTGGTGTTTGGGTGTGGACACTAGCTTGTATTGCACGGGATCTAGTCTGTGTGTCTGTGGCAGGTAGGTGTGGAAGTGCTTTTCATCCTCCTTCCATATCCATAGGCTGTTTATGTTCTCTTCCCTTTGCAGCTTGGCTAGTGAGACTCATGTTCCTCCGTGCCTAGGAAGAACAGGTCGTCTTACCCTGCTCCTTGTTCCAGGGCAATCTTGAGGGCTAGTAGGGACCCCAAGGCATCCGGTGTTTGAGCCCTCCCACCTTCAGGGTTGACTCATATGGTTAGGAGTCAGGGTCAGTTTAGGGACGCAATAGGAGGTGACCTGCTCCCTAATACTGTCGTCCTGGCCAAGCAGCGCTTAACATCTTGTGGCATCGCATGGCTGAGGATTTTCCCCATCCTCAGCCGTGACAAAAGGCATTTTTGTGAGTTCCGGGGATGTACCGGGGCTCTCCATGGGGCTGCCAGTAAAACGGCTAGGGCAGCGCTAAAGCCCGCCCATCAGAGCAGGTGACGTCACCGAACACACTGCTGGGTGGAAGTTTCCGCCCGGCAGTGTGTTATTGAAAACAAAAGAGCCCTTGCCCTGCGCGATTTAGCGCAGGGCAAGGGAGTGCATCGGAGCATGAGATGTTCGGGTTCAGCTCTGAACCCGGACAACCCCTTTAATTGGGAAGAATTATGTCAGTGGTAATTTGTAGCACTCCAGAAGAGGTTTTAATGGGTCTTCAATACATTATAAGTAGGGATGAGCGAACTTCATATTTTGAAGTTCATGTTCGGGTTGTGGTATATGCTGAACTGCATTATGGATTCCGTTACCATGGACCATAATGCAATTCCATGACAGAATGCATAATGGAATGCCTTTAGAGGCATTCCGTTATTCATTCCATCATAATTTTGTGCAAAAATAAATAAATTTGTAAAACTATCTCATGCCCTGTCAGTTCTGAAGCATATTTGCTGCATCTGCAATGTCAGTCAGGGGTGCACTCCCTATACATTCACATACATAGGACTCTATTTTAGCAAACCAGTACCTATATATATGTTTTGATTAAAGATGATGCTATGCGGCAAACAATGTTTACTCTAGGATACCTTCACTGCTAATTTGCTGCACTAGTTGCCAGAACTAACACGGACATCAGAGTCTAAAAACACTGATTACTGTCCCCCAACATGTTTCGCCAGCTAACCTGGCTTCATCAGGGGTAACGGACAGAATCTGTCGAAACATGTTGGGGGACAGTAATCAGTGTCTTTAGACTCTGATATCCATGTTAGTTCTGGCAACTAGTGCAGCAAATTAAAACTGTGAAGGTATCCTAGAGTAAACATTGTTTGCCCCATAGCATTATCTTTAACCAAAACATATAAAGGACGGTGTTGCACTGGTTTGCTAAAATAGAGTCCAAGTATGTGAATCTATGGGGAGTGCACCCCCGACTGACATTGCAGATGCAGCAAATATGCTTCAGAACTGACAGGGTATGAGATAGTTTTAACATTTTTTTTTGCTCACATTCACTTATAACTAGAAAGGTTTTATACTAACGGCAGTAAAAGTTACGTTTTAATATCTGGGACCAGTGAGGTTATTAGCCTAAACAGGCTTTATTTTGGTTATTTATACAAACCCTTCCCAGATAGGGTTGCGTTTGTTTATTGTAATTTATAATGAGGTGCAGGCCTCATTATAAATTAGGCACATCCTTTGACAGTTTGTGCGCCTAAACAGAAATATACTGCAACTCGGAGATGTCATAGATTTCTGTCTTCATTTATGCCAGAAATCTAGCGTAAATGAAGATACAGATGTTGAGTTAGCACACATGCTTAACTAAACTAGTTGTGTTAAGCTAACACCTTCAATTGCTTTTCAATGCATTTTGTTACAGGATATCATGATTAGAGATGGCCTCGTGGTTCGCCCTGCGGTAGTTTTTGCGGTGAACTTTGCTTGTTCGTGGTTCGCCGAACAAGCGAACATATGGCGATGTCCGCTGGCGTCATATTTATTTGCATTGTGCATTGTGCGAACTTTGACTCATGACACATCCATCAGGTGGGACAGGACAGCCAATTGAGACATTTCAGCACTTGGACACAACCCCTACCCTAGAAATAAACCCGCAATTTTACATTAAGTCTTTTGCCAGTGTATGGAGAGGTTGCTGTGTGGAGCAGGAACAGACTGTTAGGGACACCAAACGCTAGCTAATAGGGCCACAAAAGTTCTTTTTAAGGACTGGTATAGGTGTTCTATCGATAGGTGTGACATACTGAGGGGTGTGATATACTTATAATATACATTCTTACATAGAAAGTATATTATAGTGCATTTGTATTGTGCAGCAGTTGTGTGCGGTTCTGCTGCGATACTGCAGCTATACAGAGGGACAACATATTGGAACAACTAATTACAACTGGTGTGATATACCAGTTGCCCCCCCCAAAAAACTGATTGAGGCAGAGTGTGATTTACCTATAATATACTTCCTATATAGTGCATTTGTATTGTGCAGCATTTGAGATACCGCAGCTATACAGAGGGACAAATGCAATTTGAACAACTAACTGCAACTGGTGTGATATACCAGTTGCACCCCCAAAAAACTGATTGAGGCAGGGGTGTAATATACCTATAATATACTTTCTATATAGTGCATTTGTATTGTGCAGCATTTGTGTGCCGTACTGCTAAGATACCGCAGCTATACAGAGGGACAAACGCAATTGGAACAACTAACTGCAACTGGTGTGATATACCAGTTGCACCCCCAAAAAACTAATTGAGGCAGGGGTGTAATATACCTATAATAAACTTTCTATATAGTGCATTTGTATTGTGCAGCATTTGTGTGCCGTACTGCTAAGATACCGCAGCTATACAGAGGTACAAACGCTATTGGAACAACTAATTGCAACTGGTGTGATATACCAGTTGCCCCCCAAAAAACTGATTAAATCAGGGGTGTGATATACCTATCATATACTTTATATATAGTGCATTTGTATTGTGCAGCATTTGTGTGCAGTTCTGCTGAGATACCGCAGCTATACAGAGGGACAAACGCTATTGGAACAACTAATTGCAACTGGTGAGATATACCAGTTGCCCCCCCCCCCAAAAAAAAACAAAAAACTGATTGAGGCAGGGTTGTTATATACCTATAATATAATTTCTACATAGTGCATTTGTATTGTGCAGCAGTTGCGTGCGGTTCTGCTGCGATACCGCAGCTATACAGAGGGACAAACGCTATTGGAACAACTAATTGCAACTGGTGTGATATACCAGTTTCCCCCCAAAAAAACTGATTGAGGCAGGGGTGTGATATACCTATAATATACTTTATATATACTGCATATACTGCATTTGTATTGTTCAGCACTTGTGTGCAATTCGGCTAAGATACCGCAGCAATACAGAGGTACAAACACTATTGGAACAACTAATTGCAACTGGTGTGATATACCAGTTGCCCCCCCAAATAAATTCTTGAGGCAGAGGTGTGATATACCTATAATATACTTCCTATATAGTGCATTTGTATGGTGCAGCATTTGTGTGTGGTTTTGCTGAGATACCGCAGCTATACAGAGGGACAAACGCTATTGGAACAACAATTGCAACTGGTATGATACACTAGTTGCCCCCCAAAAAACTGATTGAGGCAGGAGTGTGATATACCTATAATATAATTTCTATATAGTGCATTTGTATTGTGCAGAATTTGTGTGCGGTTCTGCTGAGATACCGCAGCTATACAGAGGGATAAACTCTATTGGAACAACTAATTGCAACTGGTTTGATATACCTGTTGCCCCAAAATAAACAGATTAAGGGGTTTGATATACCTGCTTCCATAAAATACTCATTAGGGGTTCTATATACCTGCTTCCACAAATACTGCTCTTCTATAGGGACTTTTTGAAAATGACAGGCAGAGGAAGAGGCAGGCCATTCTGCAGGGGTGGTAGGGGTCGAGCAGGTGCACCAGGCTGGAGCCTAAGTGGGAAGTTGGAGAAGGTACGTGTGATTACGTCAAAGGACGCACCAGAGTTGGCTGAGTGGCTCACTCAGCCTTTTGCTTCTACACCCTCCTCACCCTCTCTATCCGCACCCTCTTCGCATTCTGCTGTGTGCAACCCCAAAGACACCACCACCACCATAGCCCCTCCACTCGAGTCAGAGGAATTATTTTCCCATCCATTCCCAGACCTTACAGATGCGCAGCCATTCTTGAAGTCGCGGTAAGCCCAACACTCACCTAGGGACAACCACGTTAAGAAGGCACCTGGCCTCCCATCACCAAGCCCACGGGAGCAACACTGTCAGAACACTGTCTCCACAAAGCCACACTCCCAGCACTCCTTGTCCTGCTCCTTCTCCTCTCTCCTCCCATGTGTCCTCCAACCACCTTCCACTGTGCCCTCGTCGCGTTCGTCTGGCAAAAGGCAGGCTTCCATGGCCCAAATGTTCGAACGTAAAAAGTTGATGATGCCGGATAACCCTCTTGCCCAACGGCTGCCCGCCGGCTTGTTGGAACTGCTAGCCCGCCAACAACTGCCATATAAACTGGTGGACTCGGAGGCCTTTAGAAAATTTTTGGCCATTGGCACACCACAATAGGATGTCCTCAGAAGGAAATATTTCTTCCAGAAGGGCATTCCAGAGCTATATGGCCATGTTCAGCGGCAAGTTAATGTATCTCTGGCACACAGTGTCGGTCCAAAGATACATATGACCACAGACACTTGGTCTAGCAAACACGATCAGGGAAGGTACATAACTTTTTCTGCCCACTGGGTGAACCTTCTGATGGCTGTCAAGCATGCAACCCGTGGCACGCGTTTGGATTTGGTGTTACCACCACGGATTGCATGCAGGCCTGCCTCTTCTCTTCTCCTCCTCCTACTCCACCCTCTGTCTCCTCCTCGGCTGACTCCTCCTTTTCCACTGCTACCGCCTCTTCCGTTGCACCCCCCTCCAGGTCCCCTGAACCTATTTGAAGTGCCAGGTGAGACATTGCCATGCTGTGCTGTGGCTGTTGTGCCTGGAAGCCAAGAGCCACACCGGCCCTGCACTGCTTTCAGCTCTGCGGTCACAAGCCGATCAGTGGCTAATCCCGCTCAATTTGACAGTTGGTAAAGTGGTGTGTGACAATGGTGCCAATCTGCTGAGCGATCTAAAACAGGGCAAAATGACACACGTGCCATGTATGGCACACGTCCTGAACTTAGTCATGCAGTGATTCATTGCCAAATACCCCGGGGCCACATCTTGTGGCAGGCCAGGAAAATCTCTGGCCATTTTAGAAGATCTTACACAGCCACGGCTTGCCTTGTTGATGTTCAGCAGCAGCACCATTTGCCCATCAGATGTCTGATTTGTGGCTGCCCGTTGTGCTGGAACTCCACCTTGTATATGCTTGATAGGCTGCTCTAGCAAAAACGCGCCGTTAAAGACTACCTGTACGAACTCTGCTGCAGGACAGGTTCTGGGGAGCTTGTTTTTTTTCCACCGCGCCAATGGCTGTTCATGCGCGACGCATGCAGACTGCTGCGACCATTTGGTGAGATCACCAAACTGGTCAGTCGCAGCCAGGGACCATCAGTGACATCGTACCTTACGCATGCATTGCGTCGTGTCACTGATCAATCCGTCAAGGAGCAGGAACATGAGGAAGTTGCCTGGGGGGAGGAGGAGCAAGAAGAGCAGGCTTTAAACTTTTCTGGGATCCCTGGTGTTGTCCATGGATGGGGAAGGAGACCGAGGACGACATTCTCCTGGGCGATGAGCAGGAACCAGGCCGCTCCACCACTTCCAATTTAGTGCAAATGGGGACCTTCATGCTCCAGTGCTTGAAGATGGACCCCAGTATAAAAAGCATAAAAGGAAAGTACCATTACTGGGTGGCAACATACTTAGACCCCCGGTACAAACACAAAATGGCAGACATGTTACCAGCATCACAGAGGGCTATCAGAATGCAGCATTTCCAGGCCTTGCTTCGAGAGATGCTGCATTCTGCTGTTGCGGGTGCTGGCAAAGGAATTTTAACCCACAGAGAAACAGTTGCTAGTACCAATCCTACAGCGCATGCAAGAAGAGGGCAGTTTGAAGATGTGTTGGTCACTTTGGATATGAGAACATTCTTGCAGCCAACCCAATGACAGCCCCCCTCCGGATCCAGCTTCAGGGAACGCCTAGACCAGGGATGGGCAAACTGCGGCTCTCCAGCTGTTGTAAAACTACAAATCCCAGTGTGCCCGGTCTGCCTACAGCTATCAGTCTACAGCAGGGCATGATGGGATTTGTAGTTTTACAACAGCTGAAGAGCCGCAGTTTGCCCATCCCTGACCTAGACCAACAGCTGTCCGACTACATTGGGTTAACAGCCGATGTGGAAGATCTGAGAAGCAAGGAACCCCTTGACTACTGGGTGTGTGCACAATTGACATGTTGCAGAGCTGGCACAATTTGCCATGGAACTCTTGGCTTGCCCCTCGTCAAGTGTCCTGTCCAAAAGGACGTTCAGCGCAGCAAGGGGGATCGTGACCGATAAAAAATGAATGAAGCATGGATCTCAAAGGAATTCAACACCTGTGATGATCACATTTAATTTAATTTCCTCATGCCAGCCCACACATATCCGCCATTACTCAGAAAAAATAATGGTCCCTGTCTTAGGTAAATACAGCGGCATAAAAGGCCTTTTATGTCCAGTAAATGACTAAGGGTACTTTCACACTTGCGGCAGGACGGATCCGACAGGCTGTTCACCATGTCGGATCCGTCCTGCGGCTATTTCGCCGTGCCCGCGGACCGCCGCTCCGTCCCCATTGACTATAATGGGGACGGGGGCGGAGCTCCGGCGCAGCACGGCGGTGCACTGAGAAAGGCCGCCGGACTAAAATTACTGCATGTCAGGCTTTTTAGTCCGGCGGCTTTCTCCGTGCACCGCCGTGCTGCGCCGGAGCTCCGCCCCCGTCCCCATTATAGTCAATGGGGACGGAGCGGCGGTCCGCGGGCACGGCGAAATAGCCGCAGGACGGATCCGACATGGTGAACAGCCTGTCGGATCCGTCCTGCCGCAAGTGTGAAACTAGCCTAATGTTTGGGACCTCTGAGGAATTCAACACCTATGACGACCACGTGTTATCAAATTTCAACTATTATCATTTGTTTTTTTTTCAAGAGGGGGGATTTCGTTAGCCATATTTTAATCCTATTTTATATTTTTTGTTATTTTAAACTTATGTTTTTGACATGTATTTGTACTGGCCTGCAGTACAATTGATATCCATTGACCGTATAATATTCCTCTAGCGACATAATCACTTGAACTTTTATGTACAGTGAATGCATAATTTTTGGGGCCTGTAGTCTACTGGCCTGCAGTAAAATTGATATCCAATGACCTTCTAATATACCTCCCGCCACATAATCACTTGATGTTTTCTGTCCGGTGAATAAATAATTTTTGGGGCCTGTAGTCCATTGGCCTGCAGTAAAATTGATATCCATTGACCGTCTAATATACCTCCAGCCACATAATCACTTGATCTTTTATGTACGGTGAGTGCATAATTTTTGGTGCCTGTAGTCTACTGGCCCGCAGTAAAATTGATATCCAATGACCGTCTAATATACCTCCAGCCACATAATCACTTGATGTTTTCTGTCCGGTGAAGGAATATTTTTGGGGGCCTGTAGTCCACTGGCCTACAGTAAAATTGATATCCATTGACCGTCTAATATACTGTACGTCCAGCCACATAGTCACTTGATCTTTTCTGTACAGTGAATGCTTAATTATTGGGGCCTCGGAGGAATTCAACACCTGTGACGACCACGTGTTATCGAATTTCACCTATAACCATTTGGGGTTTATTCAAGAGAGGGGATTTCGTTAGCCATGTTTTAGTACTTTTAAACATATGTATTTGACATTTATTTGTACTGGCCTGCAGTAAAATTGATATCCAATGACCGTCTAATATACCTCCAGCCACATAATCACTTGATGGTTTCTGTCTGGTGAATGCCTAACGTTTGGGGCCTGTACTCCCGAAAATTTTTCTAGGCTCCAGCAGGCCACATTTTTGAAAGTTTCCCTTTAAGACGCATAAATATGGCCACTGGTTAAATTGCATATTTTTGTGGGAATTTTTGCCATTGATCCCCCTCTGGTATGTCACTATCCATGTTGTGGGACGATTTGTGCACTTCTTGTAAGTATTTGGTGGCTGCAATAATGACCAGAAGGTTTTTCAGGTTCGCCTGTCATTAAAGTGAATGGGGCCTAACACGAACTTGCGGTGGGCAAACATTTGATCAGGTTTGCGCGTTTCGCGCATCGTCCCGGCCGATGTTCGTCCATCACTAATCACGATGAATTAATAAATTTGAGTTTGAGTGTTAACTCTACTACATCTTTAGATGTGTCATGTCCACTCCCTCCCACCCTCTCCACACACCCTTTTCAGAAAGTGTTGAGGGTGACAATATTTGTTGCAAGTAGCGTTTAAAAAGTCGCAAACACAGAGTTTGTGACTTTTTTACGCCAGAAGACTTGCACAGGGAGATGGTAAATCTCACCCAAAGTCTAAAAAGTTCTGTTAAATATCTAATTAGTTTATGTGTAATTAGTCTGTGAATTCAAATTGATTGTAAACAAACATTGTGTGACGCATTGCACCATTAACTAATAAATTCACCATCGAACTTGGGAGCAATTAAGCAAATAGTCAATTCAGTTATAGTACTTTCAGCAAATTAAAGTGAGCAGAAAATTGATTGCTGTGGGTCAGCTGATTTTAGATTAAATTTTACTCTAATTATATGTGTAAATATTACGTGTGTACAGCAGCCATACATATTACCTGAAGCATTCATCTGTTGTCCATAAACAAAAGGTTGTTAATGGACAAAGGAGCTTTTTTTTTAAATTAAATTTCCACCCCAGCCTGCAGTACCAGTGGAAAAGTCCATACTCGCCTGCTCCCCACTGCTGTTTTCCAGCTCATTGTTTCTCTTCACTGATCTTTAGGTTCTACAATACTCTGTAAACCTCTGTCAAACAGCATGAAAAATCCTGTGTGTGTGGGAGGCAACTATGGAAAATACAAATATAACATATGTATAATGTTATGATACAGAGATACGCTGATAGGGTACTGTCACACAAAGCAATAAATATACTAGTAAGTCTATTGCTAGGTAGAGTTTTAGAATATCCTCACTCTCAATAGAAAGTTATACAATTGAAAGGGAACGGACTCTGAATATCTGAATAATACTGTTTATTAAAATTGAATATTAGATAATTATTTAACCCCTTCAAGACCCTGCGATTTTCCGTTTTTGCATTTTGCTTTTTACTTTCTACCTTCCCAGAGCCATACATTTTATATATTCTATTATGCATTCCGTAAATTTTTTATTAATATTCCATTATGCATTATGTCATGGAATTGTGTTATGGTCCGTGGTAACGGAATTCATAATGCAATTCAGCAGATACCCCAACCCGAACTTCAAAGTATGAAGTTTGCTCATCCCTAACACTTATATTAAGTCCCCTTAGGGGACTTGAACATTCAATTATTAGATGGTTATTAATTGCAGTCTATGGGAGATTTGCTATGTTCCTGTGGAGCCCTGCCATCTGAGGCTACCACAAGGAATAAACGGCTCCCTCAATCTTGGCGCGGGGGAGCCATTCAGATGCTGTGGTCACAATTGACCATGGCATCTGATGGGTTAAACATCTGTAATTGGTGTTATCGCCAATAACAGACATTAGCTCTGGGTGTCAGAAACCTGGAGCCATGGAGACCCAACTTCTGACATACATGTACAGTGGAGGTTAGGAAGGGGATAAACAAAACAGCATTTTCTTTAAAAATAAGTTTAGTTGCTTGGAGGTTACCCTGGGTTCCTTTGTGCGCTCATGGACTATTACACACCTTGCTCTTGGCATGATCTTTGTCTGTCAACCAGATCTGGAGAGAGTAATGATGGTCTTGAATTTTGGTCATTTGTATACTACAGATGCAGTTGAGCTAAACTTGATGGTTAACACCTTAAGTAAAGAATGGCAAGAAAAAGATGACTAACTTTTCAATTGATTCCAATGGATTTTGTCACAAGATAACCAATAAAAAACACTGTGACATGCTTGGCTACATCTGTATTCGTCTAACTATGGATTTGTAGAGTCCAAATTCCTTAGATATGGTTTTGCTACCTTTAGTAGTCTAATGAACATCAACAACTCTTCTTCTGAGGTTCTCAGAAATCTCTTTAGTTTGTGCCAAGATACGCTTCCACAACTGTGTTGTGAAGATCAGAATTTGACAGATTCCTGGTCTTTAAATAAATCAGGTCACTCACTCATAGCTGATGGTCATCCCATTCATCTAAAACACTTGACTCTCATTTCACCTTTAAATGAATCTGCTGCTAATATTGTTGACTCCTTTGAGAATGCTTTTCAAATAACAAAATGTAAACATACCTACAGCCTCCAATTTTCACTCCGATTTCTCCTTGGTGAATTATTTATGCCAAAGGTATTATCTGAGAGGTTGTAGTATGTGTGTATGCAAGTGTTTTTTATGTATGTTGTATGTATAGATGTAGGTATATCTATATCTTATGTAACATTCAATGCAAACAGTCATGTTTACTTTGCAGCAATTACAATTCAAACATTTACAATAATGTTGTAAAAGAAAAGTAGAACAATATAAGGAATGTAATATCCTACCAAAAATAATACTATTAATCTGTGACGTATGCATAAATAATTATAAATATATTTGACGCAAAACTCCAAGGCTTACAGCCAAGTATCTAGCAAATAATTTGCTCACCTGGATTTGAAAAGGTCTTTCAATTACTACATATGATGCCTACTTAAAGGGCTTCTGTCACCCCACTAAACTAATTTTTTTTTTTTGGGGTACTTATAATCCGTATCCTGCGAAATATAGCTATACATTATGTTATTAATCATGTTCGTTCTGTAGATATGTAAAAAAACGTACTTTTATAATATGCTAATTACTAGGGATGAGCGAACTCGAACTGTATAGTTCGGGTTCGTACCGAATTTTGGGGTGTCCGTGACACGGACCCGAACCCGGACATTTTCGTAAAAGTCCGGGTTCGGGTTCGGTGTTCGTCGCTTTCTTCGCGCTTTTGTGACGCTTTCTTGGCGCTTTTTGAAAGGCTGCAAAGCAGCCAATCAACAAGCGTCATACTACTTGCCCCAAGAGGCCATCACAGCCATGCCTACTATTGGCATGGCTGTGATTGGCCAGAGCACCATGTGACCCAGCCTCTATTTAAGCTGGAGTCACATAGCGCCGCCCGTCACTCTGCTCTGATTAGCGTAGGGAGAGGTTGCGGCTGCGACAGTAGGGCGAGATTAGGCAGATTAACTCCTCCAAAGGACTTGATTAACTGATCGATCTGCAGCTGTGGATCATTGAGCTGCTGATCCTCAATTGCTCACTGTTTTTAGGCTGCCCAGACCGTTTGTCAGTCACATTTTTCTGGGGTGATCGGCGGCCATTTTGTGTCTTGTGGTGCGCCAGCACAAGCTGCGACCAAGTGCATTTAACCCTCAATGGTGTGGTTGTTTTTTGGCTAAAGCCTACATCAGGGTGAAGCTGTCACACCAAGTGCATTTAACCCTCAGTAGTGTGGTTGGTCAAGCTATCACACCAAGTGCATTTAACCAGCAATAGTCTGTTCATTTTTTGGCCATATACTAAATCAGGGGCAAGCTGCGCCCGTCACCAAGTGCATTTAACCCTCAGTAGTGTGGTTGGTCAAGCTGTGACACCAAGTGCATTTAACCAGCAATAGTCTGTTCATTTTTTGGCCATATACTACATCAGGGGCAAGCTGCGCCCATCACCAAGTGCATTTAACCAGCAATAGTGTGGTTATTTTTTGGCCATATCCCAGTCTAATTCTGTCACTAAATCCATACCGGTCACCCAGCACCTAAATACTAGGCCTCAAATTTATATCCCGCTAAATCTCTCGTTACCGCTGTCCTGTTGTGGCTGGGAAAGTTATTTAGTGTCCGTCAAAGCACATTTTTTGTTCTGGGTTGAAATACAATTCCCAATTTAGCAATTTAAAAATTTAGTGGTTTCTGCTGTATCAGAGCTATTTGAAATCTATCCCTAAAAGGGTATATAATATTCAAGGTGCACATAGGGTCATTCAGAATAACTTCACACACCCGCTACTGTGCATTTCCAAGTCTAATTCTGTCACTAAACCCATACCTGTCACCCAGCGCCTAAATACTAGGCCTCAAATTTATATCCAGCTAAATCTGTCCTTAGTGCTGTAGCTGGGCGAGTTATTTAGTGTCCGTTCAAGCACATTTCTTGTTCTGGGTTGAAATACAATTCCCAATTTAGCAATTTCATAATTTAGTGGTTTCTGCTATATCAGAGCTATTTGAAATCTATCCCTAAAAGGGTAGATCATATTGAAGGTGCACATAGGGACATTCAGAATAACTTCACACACCCGCTACTGTGCATTTCCAAGTCTAATTCTGTCACTAAACCCATACCTGTCACCCAGCGCCTAAATACTAGGCCTCAAATTTATATCCAGCTAAATCTGTCCTTAGTGCTGTAGCTGGGCGAGTTATTTAGTGTCCGTTCAAGCACATTTCTTGTTCTGGGTTGAAATACAATTCCCAATTTAGCAATTTCATAATTTAGTGGTTTCTGCTATATCAGAGCTATTTGAAATCTATCCCTAAAAGGGTATATAATATTCAAGGTGCACATTGGGTCATTCAGAATAACTTCACACACACCCGCTACTGTGTATTTCCAAGTCTAATTCTGTCACTAAACCCATACCTGTCACCCAGCGCCTAAATACTAGGCCTCAAATTTATATCCTGCTAAATCTCTCGTTAGTGCTGTAGCTGGGCGAGTTATTTAGTGTCCGTTCAAGCACATTTCTTGTTCTGGGTTGAAATACAATTCCCAATTTAGCAATTTCATAATTTAGTGGTTTCTGCTATATCAGAGCTATTTGAAATCTATCCCTAAAAGGGTATATAATATTCAAGGTGCACATTGGGTCATTCAGAATAACTTCACACACACCCGCTACTGTGTATTTCCAAGTCTAATTCTGTCACTAAACCCATACCTGTCACCCAGCGCCTAAATACTAGGCCTCAAATTTATATCCTGCTAAATCTCTCGTTAGTGCTGTAGCTGGGCGAGTTATTTAGTGTCCGTTCAAGCACATTTCTTGTTCTGGGTTGAAATACAATTCCCAATTTAGCAATTTCATAATTTAGTGGTTTCTGCTATATCAGAGCTATTTGAAATCTATCCCTAAAAGGGTATATAATATTCAAGGTGCACATTGGGTCATTCAGAATAACTTCACACACACCCGCTACTGTGTATTTCCAAGTCTAATTCTGTCACTAAACCCATACCTGTCACCCAGCGCCTAAATACTAGGCCTCAAATTTATATCCTGCTAAATCTCTCGTTAGTGCTGTAGCTGGGCGAGTTATTTAGTGTCCGTTCAAGCACATTTCTTGTTCTGGGTTGAAATACAATTCCCAATTTAGCAATTTCATAATTTAGTGGTTTCTGCTATATCAGAGCTATTTGAAATCTATCCCTAAAAGGGTATATAATATTCAAGGTGCACATTGGGTCATTCAGAATAACTTCACACACACCCGCTACTGTGTATTTCCAAGTCTAATTCTGTCACTAAACCCATACCTGTCACCCAGCGCCTAAATACTAGGCCTCAAATTTATATCCTGCTAAATCTCTCGTTAGTGCTGTAGCTGGGCGAGTTATTTAGTGTCCGTTCAAGCACATTTCTTGTTCTGGGTTGAAATACAATTCCCAATTTAGCAATTTCATAATTTAGTGGTTTCTGCTATATCAGAGCTATTTGAAATCTATCCCTAAAAGGGTATATAATATTCAAGGTGCACATTGGGTCATTCAGAATAACTTCACACACACCCGCTACTGTGTATTTCCAAGTCTAATTCTGTCACTAAACCCATACCTGTCACCCAGCGCCTAAATACTAGGCCTCAAATTTATATCCTGCTAAATCTCTCGTTAGTGCTGTAGCTGGGCGAGTTATTTAGTGTCCGTTCAAGCACATTTCTTGTTCTGGGTTGAAATACAATTCCCAATTTAGCAATTTCATAATTTAGTGGTTTCTGCTATATCAGAGCTATTTGAAATCTATCCCTAAAAGGGTATATAATATTCAAGGTGCACATTGGGTCATTCAGAATAACTTCACACACACACGCTTCTGTGCATTTCCAAGTCTAATTCTGTCACTAAATCCATACCGGTCACCCAGCGCCTAAATACTAGGCCTCAAATTTATATCCCGCTGAATTTGAATACAATACATTGGGCCAAATAATATATTTGTTGTTGTGGTGAACCATAACAATGAGAAAAACATCTAGTAAGGGACGCGGACGTGGACATGGTCGTGGTGGTGTTAGTGGACCCTCTGGTGCTGGGAGAGGACGTGGCCGTTCTGCCACATCCACACGTCCTAGTGTACCAACTACCTCAGGTCCCAGTAGCCGCCAGAATTTACAGCGATATATGGTGGGGCCCAATGCCGTTCTAAGGATGGTAAGGCCTGAGCAGGTACAGGCATTAGTCAATTGGGTGGCCGACAGTGGATCCAGCACGTTCACATTATCTCCCACCCAGTCTTCTGCAGAAAGCGCACAGATGGCGCCTGAAAACCAACCCCATCAGTCTGTCACATCACCCCCATGCATACCAGGGAAACTGTCTCAGCCTCAAGTTATGCAGCAGTCTCTTATGCTGTTTGAAGACTCCGCTGGCAGGGTTTCCCAAGGGCATCCACCTAGCCCTTCCCCAGCGGTGAAAGACATAGAATGCACTGACGCACAACCACTTATGTTTCCTGATGATGAGGACATGGGAATACCACCTCAGCATGTCTCTGATGATGACGAAACACAGGTGCCAACTGCTGCGTCTTTCTGCAGTGTGCAGACTGAACAGGAGGTCAGGGATCAAGACTGGGTGGAAGACGATGCAGGGGACGATGAGGTCCTAGACCCCACATGGAATGAAGGTCGTGCCACTGACTTTCACAGTTCGGAGGAAGAGGCAGTGGTGAGACCGAGCCAACAGCGTAGCAAAAGAGGGAGCAGTGGGCAAAAGCAGAACACCCGCCGCCAAGAGACTCCGCCTGCTACTGACCGCCGCCATCTGGGACCGAGCACCCCAAAGGCAGCTTCAAGGAGTTCCCTGGCATGGCACTTCTTCAAACAATGTGCTGACGACAAGACCCGAGTGGTTTGCACGCTGTGCCATCAGAGCCTGAAGCGAGGCATTAACGTTCTGAACCTGAGCACAACCTGCATGACCAGGCACCTGCATGCAAAGCATGAACTGCAGTGGAGTAAACACCTTAAAACCAAGGAAGTCACTCAGGCTCCCCCTGCTACCTCTTCTGCTGCTGCCGCCTCGGCCTATTCTGCTGCTGCCGCCTCGGCCTCTTCCTCCGCCTCTGGAGGAACGTTGGCACCTGCCGCCCAGCAAACAGGGGATGTACCACCAACACCACCACCACCACCTCCGTCACCAAGCGTCTCAACCATGTCACACGCCAGCGTTCAGCTCTCCATCTCACAAACATTTGATAGAAAGCGTAAATTCCCACCTAGCCACCCTCGATCCCTGGCCCTGAATGCCAGCATTTCTAAACTACTGGCCTATGAAATGCTGTCATTTAGGCTGGTGGACACAGACAGCTTCAAACAGCTCATGTCGCTTGCTGTCCCACAGTATGTTGTTCCCAGCCGGCACTACTTCTCCAAGAGAGCCGTGCCTTCCCTGCACAACCAAGTATCCGATAAAATCAAGTGTGCACTGCGCAACGCCATCTGTGGCAAGGTCCACCTAACCACAGATACGTGGACCAGTAAGCACGGCCAGGGACGCTATATCTCCCTAACTGCACACTGGGTAAATGTAGTGGCAGCTGGGCCCCAGGCGGAGAGCTGTTTGGCGCACGTCCTTCCGCCGCCAAGGATCGCAGGGCAACATTCTTTGCCTCCTGTTGCCACCTCCTCCTTCTCGGCTTCCTCCTCCTCTTCTTCCACCTGCTCATCCAGTCAGCCACACACCTTCACCACCAACTTCAGCACAGCCCGGGGTAAACGTCAGCAGGCCATTCTGAAACTCATATGTTTGGGGGACAGGCCCCACACCGCACAGGAGTTGTGGCGGGGTATTGAACAACAGACCGACGAGTGGTTGCTGCCGGTGAGCCTCAAGCCCGGCCTGGTGGTGTGTGATAATGGGCGAAATCTCGTTGCAGCTCTGGGACTAGCCAATTTGACGCACATCCCTTGCTTGGCGCATGTGCTGAATTTGGTGGTGCAGAAGTTCATTCACAACTACCCCGACATGTCAGAGCTGCTGCATAAAGTGCGGGCCGTCTGTTCGCGCTTCCGGCGTTCACATCCTGCTGCTGCTCGCCTGTCTGCGCTACAGCGTAACTTCGGCCTTCCCGCTCACCGCCTCATATGCGACGTGCCCACCAGGTGGAACTCCACCTTGCACATGCTGGACAGACTGTGCGAGCAGCAGCAGGCCATAGTGGAGTTTCAGCTGCAGCACGCACGGGTCAGTCGCACTACAGAACAGCACCACTTCACCACCAATGACTGGGCCTCCATGCGAGACCTGTGTGCCCTGTTGCGCTGTTTCGAGTACTCCACCAAAATGGCCAGTGGCGATGACACCGTTATCAGCGTTACAATACCACTTCTATGTCTCCTTGAGAAAACACTTAGGGCGATGATGGAAGAGGAGGTGGCCCAGGAGGAGGAGGAGGAGGAGGAAGAGGGGTCATTTTTAGCACTTTCAGGCCAGTCTCTTCGAAGTGACTCAGAGGGATGTTTTTGGCAACAGCAGAGGCCAGGTACAAATGTGGCCAGCCAGGGCCCACTACTGGAGGACGAGGAGGACGAGGATGAGGAGGAGGTGGAGGAGGATGAGGATGAAGCATGGTCACAGCGGGGTGGCACCCAACGCAGCTCGGGTCCATCACTGGTGCGTGGCTGGGGGGAAAGGCAGGACGATGACGATACGCCTCCCACAGAGGACAGCTTGTCCTTACCCCTGGGCAGCCTGGCACACATGAGCGACTACATGCTGCAGTGCCTGCGCAACGACAGCAGAGTTGCCCACATTTTAACCTGTGCGGACTACTGGGTTGCCACCCTGCTGGATCCACGCTACAAAGACAATGTGCCCACCTTACTTCCTGCACTGGAGCGTGATAGGAAGATGCGCGAGTACAAGCGCACGTTGGTAGACGCGCTACTGAGAGCATTCCCAAATGTCACAGGGGAACAAGTGGAAGCCCAAGGCCAAGGCAGAGGAGGAGCAAGAGGTCGCCAAGGCAGCTGTGTCACGGCCAGCTCCTCTGAGGGCAGGGTTAGCATGGCAGAGATGTGGAAAACTTTTGTCAACACGCCACAGCTAACTGCACCACCACCTGATACGCAACGTGTTAGCAGGAGGCAACATTTCACTAACATGGTGGAACAGTACGTGTGCACACCCCTCCACGTACTGACTGATGGTTCGGCCCCATTCAACTTCTGGGTCTCTAAATTGTCCACGTGGCCAGAGCTAGCCTTTTATGCCTTGGAGGTGCTGGCCTGCCCGGCAGCCAGCGTTTTGTCTGAACGTGTATTCAGCACGGCAGGGGGCGTCATTACAGACAAACGCAGCCGCCTGTCTACAGCCAATGTGGACAAGCTGACGTTCATAAAAATGAACCAGGCATGGATCCCACAGGACCTGTCCGTCCCTTGTCCAGATTAGACATTAACTACCTCCCCATAACCATATATTATTGGACTCCAGGGCACTTCCTCATTCAATCCTATTTTTATTTTCATTTTACCATTATATTGCGAGGCTACCCAAAGTTGAATGAACCTCTCCTCTGCCTGTGTGCTAGGCCTAAATATATGCCAATGGACTGTTGCAGTGGTGGGTGACGTGAAGCCTCATTCTCTGCTATGACATGCAGACTGATTCTCTGCTGACATGAAGCCAGATTCTCTGTTACGGGACCTCTCTCCTCTGCCTGTGTGCTAGGCCTAAATATATGCCAATGGACTGTTGCAGTGGTGGCTGACGTGAAGCCTCATTCTCTGCTATGACATGCAGACTAATTCTCTGCTGACATGAAGCCAGATTGTCTGTTACGGGACCTCTCTCCTCTGCCTGGGTGCTGGGCCTAAATTTATGACAATGGACTGTTGCAGTGGTGGCTGACGTGAAGCCTGATTCTCTGCTATGACATGCAGACTGATTCTCTGCTGACATGAAGCCAGATCCTCTGTTACGGGACCTCTCTCCTCTGCCTGTGTGTGTGCTGGGCCTAAATATATGCCAATGGACTGTTGCAGTGGTGGCTGACGTGAAGCCTCATTCTCTGCTATGACATGCAGACTGATTCTCTGCTGACATGAAGCCAGATTCTCTGTTACGGGACCTCTCTCCTCTGCCTGTGTGTGTGCTGGGCCTAAATATATGCCAATGGACTGTTGCAGTGGTGGCTGACGTGAAGCCTCATTCTCTGCTATGACATGCAGACTAATTCTCTGCTGACATGAAGACAGATTCTCTGTTACGGGACCTCCCTCCTCTGCCTGGGTGCTGGGCCTAAATATATGCCAATGGACTGTTGCAGTGGTGGCTGACGTGAAGCCTCATTCTCTGCTATGACATGCAGACTAATTCTCTGCTGACATGAAGACAGATTCTCTGTTACGGGACCTCTCTCCTCTGCCTGTGTGTGTGCTGGGCCTAAATATATGCCAATGGACTGTTGCAGTGGTGGCTGACGTGAAGCCTCATTCTCTGCTATGACATGCAGACTAATTCTCTGCTGACATGAAGACAGATTCTCTGTTACGGGACCTCCCTCCTCTGCCTGGGTGCTGGGCCTAAATATATGCCAATGGACTGTTGCAGTGGTGGCTGACGTGAAGCCTCATTCTCTGCTATGACATGCAGACTGATTCTCTGCTGACATGAAGCCAGATTCTCTGTTACGGGACCTCTCTCCTCTGCCTGTGTGTGTGCTGGGCCTAAATATATGCCAATGGACTGTTGCAGTGGTGGCTGACGTGAAGCCTCATTCTCTGCTATGACATGCAGACTAATTCTCTGCTGACATGAAGACAGATTCTCTGTTACGGGACCTCCCTCCTCTGCCTGGGTGCTGGGCCTAAATATATGCCAATGGACTGTTGCAGTGGTGGCTGACGTGAAGCCTCATTCTCTGCTATGACATGCAGACTAATTCTCTGCTGACATGAAGACAGATTCTCTGTTACGGGACCTCTCTCCTCTGCCTGGGTGCCGGGGCCTAAATATCTGAGAATGGACTGTTCCAGTGGTGGGTGACGGGAAGCCAGATTCTCTGCTATGGAACCTCTCTCCAATTGATTTTGGTTAATTTTTATTTATTTAATTTTTATTTTTATTCATTTCCCTATCCACATTTGTTTGCAGGGGATTTACCTACATGTTGCTGCCTTTTGCAGCCCTCTAGCTCTTTCCTGGGCTGTTTTACAGCCTTTTTAGTGCCGAAAAGTTCGGGTCCCCATTGACTTCAATGGGGTTCGGGTTCGGGACGAAGTTCGGATCGGGTTCGGATCCCGAACCCGAACATTTCCGGGATGTTCGGCCGAACTTCTCGAACCCGAACATCCAGGTGTTCGCTCAACTCTACTAATTACCTGTCTACCAGCAAGTAGGGCATCTACTTGCTGGTAGCAGCCGCAAAAAAACGCCCCCCTCCTCCTGTTGATTGACAGGGCCAGCCGCGATCTGCTCCTCCGGCTGGCCCTGTCAGCATTTCAAAAATTGCGCGCCTGTGTTGATTCGGCGCAGGCACTCTGAGATAAGGAGGCTCGCCTCCTCAGCCCTCCCTCAGTGCGCCTTCGCCGATGATGTCACCAAAAGAGAAGACGTCATTGGCGCAGGTGCACTGAGGGAGTGCTGAGGAGGCGAGCCTCCTTATCTCAGAGCGCCTGCGCCGAATCAACACAGGCCCGCGATTTTTGAAATGCTGACAGGGCCGGCCGGAGGAGGAGATCGCGGCTGGCCCTGTCAATCAACAGGAGGAGGGGGTGGTTTTTTGCGGCTGCTACCAGCAAGTAGACACCCTACTTGCTGGTAGACAGGTAATTAGCATATTATAAAAGTGCGTTTTTTTACATATCTACAGAACGAAAATGATTAATAACATAATGTATAGCTATATTTCTCAGGATACGGATTATAAGTACCCCAAAAAAATAATAATAGTTTAGTGGGGTGACAGAAGCCCTTTAAAGAAGCACTCCCACAATTTTTTATTAGAAAGGTATAGGAGGTAAAATAGTAGCAAAGGTAATCTTTTTTATAGGTGACTGCAGTTCGCCTGGCTTTCTGCTGTGTCATGTGACCGTCGCTCTGACTCTCCAACTGACACAGTTTCTTATGTGTGGACAGAAAGTCATTGTCTCTATTCATTCCCATGAGACTGACAGAGAGACATCTCTTTGAATGAATAGAGAAACTGACTTGTCCACACAAGACACTGTGTCAACTGGAGTGTAAGGCTCATATCTATGGCTGTCCTCTCCGGCAGGCTGTTCCCGCATGGAATGCTGGGAATTGGCCAGACAAGTGCAGTGGATTTTCTCTGGCCCCTCCCGGCATAATTACCGGGTAGCAGACGGATCTCTGCCAGACCATATTGTAGTCAATGGGGTCCAGCGGGCAGGCAAAAGTATCCGACAATGCCAGATCCAGAGAACTCCAGCAGGTTATTCTCTGCTGAAACAGCATGGCACAGAATGTGAAACTAGCCTGTGTGTCGGTCACATGACAAAGCTGAAGACCAGAAGGGATTGGTTAACTCCAAATTGCAACCACCCCCTGTACCTTCACTGCAGTTTACATCATGTACCTTTCAAAAAGGGACAGAGAATAACATTTCTGAAGATGCACAAGGTATGTATAACCCTGAGCTTCTGTGACACAATAATGTTCTTGAAAATGCATTCAGTGTGCACCAGGACTTACTTTTATTGTCTACAAAATACTGTTATATTTTTGTTTACAAAAATATATTAAAAATATCCATGGAAGACAAACTAAATACTTTTTTTTACTGTGAATTTAACCATGAACTTCTGTGAGATATGGTATAACAATCACAGTTTTCAACAGAACCAGTTCAAGAATATCTCCTATGCATGCTTCATTTTAATTTTTATTTTTATTTCCCATAGATTCTCCACTCTTTGCAGTTCCATTGGTGCAGTTGTGGTGGAACCACCTCCTAAAAGAAAAGTGTAAACCATTAATGTCTAGGATGTGGCCCTTGTGGGTGAGGAGAACATGGTGATCCTCCCATATGTGGCCCCATGGGCCTTGGCACAGGTGGACTTGTGACAGCAATGCGTGGTGTTGGCAGCAATGGACCATCTCTTCTTGGCGCTGTGTTGCTTGGTGAGGTCGCTCCGTTGCCAGGATGCATGCCTATATGTCCTGCATTAGCCTGGCTCTCTATTAGGAGAAGGAAAAATAGCTTTGTTGGTGAAAAATAGTTTGGAAAAAAGCTATGCATGAATTTTAAATGAGCATTCTCCTTATATATGTCATAAAATTTCCACGCATGTTTACTTAGCAACCCATTTTTGTATTGCTCCAATGAAACTATAATAAAATACAAAGCATCTCTGCAAATAGTCTTGATATAAATCTCCCAAACCTACAGTCATGGGAAGAAGAACTTACTAGTTCCTTCCATTCTATTGAGATGCTATCTAAACCTCTGGCAAATGTGTTGCCTATATTGAGCTGCATAGGCTATTGTGTAGTACCCCAGACTTAGGTGTATCTGCAAAAGTATAGTTTTGCTATATAATGTTAATGTTTTTTACTGAACATTCAGTTGTTCCAGCATGAGCCAGACAAGACCAGAGTTACAAGTTTTGGCCCAGCCCTCTCTGGAGCTCAGGGAGTGTGCTGGATCCACCTCCCAGCTCCAGAAGTTTCCAGTCAGAATAACTGTAGAGAGGGAGGAAGAAGCAGCAGTCTCCATGTGTTCCTCTCCCATATTCTTCAGCTCCAGGCCCTGGAACCTCAGTCACATACACAAGCTCCAGGAGATGCAAGCAGGCAAGAACTAAAGCAGAAGGATTTGCATGGCTACTGCGAGAGTAAGAGTGAGTGTAACAGCGGCTGCTGTGTGCTGCTGTTCCCCTGCTTACCTCTGCGGTCCTGGCCACAGCATGCTTGCTGCTTGTTTCCTGCAACATTTTCTTAAGGGCCGGCGCTTGTCACTTCCTGTGTTTTATGGGTTGGATCATGTGATCTCACCAACCAATCCTCGCCCTACTGCACATATATAAGTGGCTCAGCCCCCTTCCCAGATGCTTCAGTGTCAAGGTCCTTGTGTCCTGCTTAGGTTCCTGATATCTGCTTGTGTTCCTGTGTTCCTGACTCGTAATTGTATTCCTGGAGTGTGCTACCTGTTTGATCCATGCCTGCTTGCCTTGACTCTTCTGTTGCCGAACCGGATTGCCTGACCTGTACCTGTGCTGCCTGCCCTTACCTATTGCCTGTTTGACTTTGCCTCTGCCTCATCCTTCAGTCCTACACTGCTGCTCCTGGTTACGACTCGGCCTGCTGACAATACATGTGCATCTGGTACCTTGCTCAGGTACCTCCTGGTCCGCCTGGACCAGCTGCCTCATGTGCCAATCCTCCTCAAGAGGTAGCGACCTGGTGTTACCATCGAGAAAGTCTATCCCTACCATCAGGGGTACTGTGAAGATCGAGGGATTCACTTAGACAACACCCTTAGAGCAGGTAGGACATGTGGCACAGTGGGTTCCCACCTGCTGGTTCGTGACAAGAGGCCAGAGAGACAGCAAAGTAACCCAGCTTAAGGTGATCCAAACCCTGCTTCTCAACAGGGAAATCAAGTTAAGACACCCTATGCACCCCAGACTAGTGCACCTTACAGCCATGGCTGTAGTTACTAGCCAGAGATCCAAGTAACAGAGATTTGAGCTAGAGAAAAAGTAACTAGATGACTCTCCTAACACTATCACATGCCCTGCCTAGCAGCCACATGGACATTAACATCATGGGTATCCACAAATTACCATCAGGCAGGGAGCACAAAGCTATAGGGTGTGACCCGATGGAAAAAAAGGGTGTCCCTCCTTGATAGCATGACCCCAGTGAGCGATAGCCTTAGGAAGTACACCACAACACATCATCAGATACCACTCCCATCCTCTGCTCCAGCTCCTCAGGGGTAATTGTGTTTGCCTTGTGTATACCTGCTTTAGTTTATGTGACATGTGTGTTGTCTGACATCTTGGCTATTTCTTGTCTTTGAATATGGTTTCTCTAATGAATCCTACATTTCTCTGGCTTTGCAGATACATAGGTGTGAAATCTCATCACCCTTCACTTGCCCTATTTTGTGTTACCTATAGTTCTACTAATTCCATTGTGTTTCAGCCAAGGTAGTGTGCACCTGCGTTCTCAAATTTACTTATTATGGAGGTGCTGGTTCGTTTTTTTTTTTTCCTTATTGTTACTGGCACTGGGGGGTGGCACCCATGGTGGTGAGTTTGAACCATACACCACCTCCCATTTACCATGTGCTTTTAATTAGATAGATTGTACAGCTGTATTCTACTTTGCCCATATTGCAGGCTGACAGCCCAGGAGAGGCATGTTAGAGTAGGCCCCATATGATTAGAAGCCACCTTGTCGCCTGGTAGATGGGCCCGACATATTTTTGATCGATTATATGAGCAAAGTGCTTCTAACTGCCCTTGCAGTAAGTATGGCCACCAAGCAGCTTATTTTTTATTCAGTATTTGCTTATATCTTTGTGCAATAGACTAGCAGTGTGCTGTTACCTATAGTTCTACTAATTCCATTACTAAAAACATTGACTGCATACTACTAGGAAATACTATTAATGTCTGACTGGTTTGGGTCTGATCGCTAAGGTCCTGCTAGAAATATACGCCATTTTAACTCCTGGTGACTCCCATCAGCTTTTTTCAGACCCATCATACCCTTTCATACCTGTTGCATTATTTTGAAGCCTGAGGGCATTTCTTGCACTTGGAGGAAGTAGTTCTTCTAGATCTCTCATAACAGAATTGGCTTGTGTATTATTATTCCTCTTATTTTTTTCCTCTTCCCTTTGCTGGAGAAGAAAATCCCAGTTAGATCTCCATGCAATTAGAAGATTACAGGATTACAGCTCAACTCCATGACATGTAGAAGTTATGGTGTTTTCTTACTAACTCTATGTGAAAATCTATTACATCTAAATTAGGTGCATGCGAAATATGTAAACTTAATTGACTTTGGCAGTCCTTGTGTAATGTGCCGTAAAATAACAACTGCTTTACTAATTTCTCCGTTGGAGGGGAAAAACACACAGATTTTTTTACCTTCCAAATTGTCTTCATTCTATTTGTTGAAATAAAATATGTCTCACGTTTTTAATGATGATAATAACTTACCATCTGCATTTTCTTCTTCAAATCTATGTTTGCTTGCTGATATGCTTTTGATACAGCATTGAGGTAATAAATTGCTAATCTGCAAGACATATGCATGGAGCACAGACATTAGTAAACATTATAATTGTAAAGAATGACCTTTACTGATTTTTTTTAAGTTCAAGTATGCAGTGGCCGCAGTACATTAAAGCTGGCCACACACTTACCAATTTTATCAGGATTGGCCAACTATCTAATGTGAATGGGATTCCTAACTCTTCCCCAATGGCAGATGTTGGGGGGGAATCAAGATCATTTTATTCACTAGGAGATATGTTTACACAAACATAGAAGAGGATTCTTTACAGTAAGAGCAGTGAGACTATGGAACTCTCTGCCAGAAGAGGTGGTGACGGTGAATTCACTAAAAGAGTTCAACAAGGGCCTGGATGTATTTCTGGAGGGTAATAATATTACGTGTTACAGTTACTAGAGATGGGTTGTTGATCCAGGGAGTTATTCTAACTGCCTGACTGGAGTCGGGATGGAGGAAAATTGGCTTCTACCTCACAGTTTTTTTTTGCATTTCTCTGGATCAAGGATAGCAGGCTGTGTTGCTGTGTTGATGCTGTGTAGCAGGTATCTACATATGATCTGGGCATGCCCAGAACTCGGGGCATACTAGAGTAGTATTAACAGTCTCCTGACCCACAAATAAAAAAATATGGATTCCTCTTGAGCCACAATTGTCTTTACTGAACTATCTTTCGACATTAAGTAGCCATAAATCTCAAAAGATCCTACTAGGCAGAACACTACTATTGGCCAGGCTCCGGAACTGGTTTGCACGTCATGCCCCAGAGGTAAATAATTGGATAAACCTGGTTAACAAGGTGAAAAACTATGAATGGATTCTTTATAAGCAGAGAGGTGGATTAGAGAAATGGGCTAAAATATGGGACGGCTGGTAGTTCTGATAGGACCGTATCTGGAATATATTTATACCCTTTTTTTTTTCCCTTTCTTTCCCGCTCTTCTCTCTTCCCTTCTCCTTATTTATTTTCGAGGGGGGCCGGGGAGGGGGGGGGGGGGTTGCGAGGCAGGGGGTGGACACATCGCAGAGTGGGGGGATAACGGGGTTAAGTGGGAAAAATGTTGAGAGAATATGCTTGAAGTATACTTTGTGTATTTGCTTTTCATAGTAATAAAGATGGTAAATTAAAAAAATGGATATCAGGCTGAATTGGATAGACAGATGTCTTTTTTCAGCTTTATAAACTATGTCACTGTGTTACTTTAACAGTCTGGAAAAGCAGCTTTCTCCTCTCCTCATTCAGGACACTTGCATGCTCAGCCGAGCCAAATATGCAATTGCTTGTAGTGGTAGAGAGAGAACATTTTTGCGATAGCCATCTAACGTGTTTCCCGATAGCCATCTAATGTGGAATGTGACACTTCCACTTACATGTCTTTTTTGCAAATAACAGTATTTTACATCAAATGCCAATTTTGGATTATCTATTCTTATGACTATGTTGTGTCATTCCTGTTTTATTCCTACTAGCAGTTTATGAATGAATTTTCAAGTGGAGGTAACCAGTTGTGGGGTCAAACCCAGCACAGTCTGTCACTGTCCAGTCAGTGCTACTTGTGGCAGTTGTGCCACATGCCCCAACTGGTAACACCCGGTTGGCAATTCATTCCTAAACTTCTAGCAGGAATCATAGAGGAATGATGTTGAAAGTTGTAAGTAGTTACTAAAACAGGTCCTTGAGTATGTATCACTGAAACACAATGTATCCTATATTGTCAAACTTTGGGTTTTTAAAGATGACTTGGGGGTGATCCAATTAAAATGTACCAATATATAAATGGACAATACAGAGATATACAAACAATGCAAAGCACTGGAGAATCTCATGAAAACTATAGTATATTCAAATCTTCATAAAGGTGGGAATACAACAACATTTGAACCTCAAATGGCCTTTTTGAAGCCAAGACAAAAATAAAAATGTTGCCATGGCATGAAAAATGCCACTTGAGGTCAGAACGTTACCGTATTCCAATTTTTTGTGAAAATTTTAATAAAATTTGTGTTAATCTCTAAAGATTGTTTGCATATTATTAGTTGTTTGTGGTTGGTGGAAGGCCATGCCAGGTGAAGCAACGAGCAGAGGGCAAGCGCATCTGGAGGAAAAAAGGTTTCATTATCAACATAGACAGAGATTCTTAACTGTAAGAGCAGGGAGATTATGCAACTTTGAGCCAGATGATTTTGTGATGGTTGATTCATTGTACAAATTCAAGAGGGGCCTGGATGCCTTTCTTGAAAGTAATAATATCACAAGTTCTAGATGCTAGATTTCTTGAGATGGGACGTTTATTCATAGTTTTATTCTGATGATCATATTTGTAGTTGGGAAGGAATATAAACTAATTTTCGACCACCTCATAGCAGTTTTTAACCTCTTCTGGATCAACACAGTAGAATTATAGGTTGGACTTGTTTCTGTTTTCAGTCTCATCAACTACAGGTATGTAACTAAATATTCTCACCTGAAAATATGTTATCACCTTCATAAAACTTATTAGTGCACAGCTGCAAAGACAACTAAATTGTACTGCTGAAAACCCCCTTTTTTTACATCACCATTTAGCTTTCCGTTCTTCTGATCTGTCAGAAGAACAGCAAAATATATATATTTTTAAATAGGATCCCTTTTTTTGAGCAACCATTATTATCAGTTGGTATCAGTTTGTGTCACTTCCATGAGAGATAAGTTATTTTTGATGGGTTAGTATTTGGCATCAGCATTTGATCAGTATTTGCAAGCCAAAAGCAGGAGTGGGTCCAGAGATTCAAATATTTCAATGACATTTTATCTCTGTTTTGGACCCACTCCTGGTTTTGGCTTGCAATTACTGATCAGATACTGAAGCAAAATACTGACCAAATACTGAGTGTGTGAAAGAGACTAAAGTCCTGCATGCAGCACTTGTTCTCCCCTTAAAAATATAACTGATCTCTGATTGAAGTGACACAAACTGATCATAACCGAATCAAAAAACATAAATTAAAAAAACGCATACATTATTTTTGGTGCAAACTGATGCTAGCTGAGCATAACTGATGCTCAAAAGAATAACAGATCCATTTTATTTTTTTTGTTCTTCTGACTGAGCAGAAGAATGGAAGGCTGAAACGGTGATGTCAACTCAGCCTTATAGAGACTAGTTTATATTATATTCATGGTGTCCTTTCAGAGGCAGCATGCATGCATCAGTCAAAAATGCCCATAGAGTCAAGCTGAAAAGTCTAGCATCCTTGAAAAGGGTCTGTGTGTTAGGGAGAATAAAGAGTCCACTTTTTTATTTTTCACTTACATCATTTGAAATGCTGCCGTTTTTCACCCTTCATTTTTGCATAGTTTTGGATGGCAAGTCACGATCCACATGATTGCACCCGTCTTTTTTACTTAGTGCCATGTTTGATATAAAATTATTGATCAGTATAATATAATTATTAAAGGGGTTGTCCACTTTATCATTATTTTTACAAATGTGCATTTGCCATTTACTTATATATAATGTTATTAATACGTCTACCCTCATGTATTCTGCCAAGAAGAGCGAGCCACTTATTTAGGATGGTCTTCTCCATGAATGCACTGTGCTCCCATGCTAAAAAAGAAACATGGCAACTGAAGGAGGGGCATGTGACTCGTGAACACGTCCATCAGCAGCCTCCACGGAATGACACTGTGCATGGTTCCGTTTTAATGCTTTTTAATGGTGGCCATTGATGGATGTGTCAGGTTACACGCCCCTCCATCAGCAGTCATGTTTAAGATGGAAACACCATGCAATTATGGGGAGGACTGTACGATGTATTAATTACAATATATTAGTAAGAGGCTTATAATACTGAAAATAGTGATAACACAGAAAATGCCCTTAATACAAAAGGTTTGATCACTGTTAGGGTTGTAATCAAAACAGTACTTACATCATAAGCAGAATGGCTGGTATGATTAATCCAGGATTTGCTATAGAACTCAGAATTTTGGCAACAAAAGGTGGGAAGTCAGTTTCCATTGTTTCCTGGATAACATCGAACATTCTCTTCTTCCCACTAGAAGCAAAAAAGTGTAACTTTGCATATGAAGAGAATTGTCATAATCAATAACCTACATTGGATTCAGAAAGTTTTCGGATGCTTTCAATCTTTCAAATTTTTTATGTTGCAACCTTGTGATAAAATTTATACAGTATATATATGTGTGTAATCTGGTTTTCTCCCATGAGTCAATACTGCATAATGACAAAGTGAAAACAGAATTTTAGAAATATTTGCTAAATTATTAAAAAGGATAAACTACAATTTGGCACATGGACATAAGTACTATGATACTGTTTTTTAAATTAAACTCTGGGGCTTCCCTTTCTCTTGATCATCCAAAACCAAGAATGAACCTGGATAACACCTCCTCATGCTATGTTGTGATGTAAAAGCTGCTTTGCAGTTTGTATACATATTGATGGGTGGTGGGGCCCAGTGCCAGGGTGGCATTGCCAAACAGCAGGAGGTGATGTTTGGCTGCTGGGTCCCACAGTCTGATGGTGCGGTGCTGTGGCACCAAATTCAGAGTAGGTTCCCACTCGAGGAAGCAACCTTGTCATGGTGAGTGGGCTTATGCTTTTTGATCAAAATGTATACTAATGCCTCATGTAAGCATGCAACATAGGGGCCTGTATACTATTTATGGTGCTGAGTAGTGATGTTAATTGTGCTGAGAAGCAGTTATTAGATCAAAGCATAGCATTAGGAAGTGTGATCCAGGTTCATTCTTGTTTTTGGACCTTTCTCTTGATCATCTTTGAGATATTTTTACACCTTGATTGGAGTCCACCTGTGATAAATTCAAGTGATTGGACATGACTTGGAAAGACACACATCAGTCTATATAAGGTCTCACAACTGACAATACAAATCATAGCAAAAACCAAGCCATGAGGAGGGGAGAACTGCCTGTAGAGTCCAGAAACGGGATTGCGTGGAGGCACAAATCTGGAGAAGGGTACAAAGAATTTCTGCTGCACTGAAAGTTCCGAAGAGACCAGTATCCTCTGGAATTCTTAAATAGAAGAAGTTTGGAACAACCATGATTTCGAGAGCTAGCTGCCCCACCAAATTTAGTAGTTGGGGAGAAGTGCCTTGATAGGGGAGTTGACCCAGAACCTAATGATCACTCTAGATGAGCTCCAAACATCCTGTTTGCAGATGGGATAAACTTCCAGAAGGTCAACCATCACTGCAGCGCTCCACCAGGGGCGTAGCTAGAAATAACTGGCCCCCAAATTTATGGGCCCCCCTCTCCCGGATCTCCCAACCCCACATACCTCTCAGACCCCCACCCACCTCTCAGACCCCCACCCCTTCCAGAGCACCCACCCAAACACTCTTCCAGGACCTCCCACCCCAACATCCCCACACCCCTCCTAGACCTCCCACCCTAAATCTTCCACCGCCAGTCCCCAGATATAATGGTCCAGACATCAAGTGTCCTGCTCCCCCCTCCTGCCTATATAATGGTCCAGACCTCCAGGTTCATGCTTCCCCCTACTCCCCATATAATGGTCCAGACCTACAGGATCCTGCTTCCTCCTACTCCCCATATATAATGGTCTAGACCCCCAGGATCCTGCTTCCCCCTATATAATGGTCCAGACCTCCAGGGTCCTGCTCCCCCCTTCTTAAATATAATGGTCCAGACCGCCAGGGTCCTGATCCCCCCTTCTCCTTAAATATAATGGTCCAGACCCCCAGGATACTGCTTCCCCCTACTCCCAATATATAATGATCCAAACCTCCAAGGTTTTGCTCCCCCCTCCTCCCTATATAATGGTCCAGACCTCCAGCGTCCTGCTGACCCCTAAATAGAATGGTCCAGACCTCCAGTGTCCTGTTCCCCCCTATAGAATGGTCCAGACCTCCAGGATCCTGCTCCCCTCTTCTCCTTAAATATAATGGTCCAGACCTCCAGGGTCCTGCTCCCCCCTCCTCCCCAGATATAATGGTCCAGACCTTGGGGATTCCACTCCCCCCTCCTCCCCAGATATAATGGTCCAGACCTCCAGTGTCCCCCCCCCCCCTATATATTGGTCCAGACCAGACCTCCAGGGTCCTGCTCCCCCCTTCTCCTTAAATGTACTGGTCCAGACCTCCAGGGTCCTGCTCCCCCCTTCTCCTTAAATGTACTGGTCCAGACCACCAGGGTGCTGCTCCCCCCTCCTCCCCAGATATAATGGTCCAGGACTCCAGAGTAAGTTTTACCAGTCCCAGAGTCAGCCAGCCCTCACCTCACAGCCACTTGAACGTCTGCGCGCCCACACTCCAGCAGCGCTGCCAGGCCCAGCAGCACACAGCTTCGCTGTACGCTCCGCCTCCTCCACTTCCGGCCAGTTGGACTGCCGCCCAGACTGGGAGCGGGACCACTCCATCTCCTCACTGCCTGCAGGCCCTGCAGATAGCGCTTTCTCTGTCTGCCCTGGAGGGGCCTGCGACCCCTGTAGCTGCGCCACATGAATTAAAAAAATAATAATAATCCTTAGCCATGGCCCGGGCCCCCAGTGGCGTTGGGCCCCATAGCCATTGCTATGGCTGCTATAGTGATCCCTACGCCCATGCGCTCCACCAATCAGGGCGTTATGGCAGAGTCTCTCCTCAGTAAAAGCCCACCTGGAGTTTGCAACAAAGCATCCAAAAAGACTCAGACTGTGAGAAACAAGAGTCTCTGGTGTGAAACCAAGGTTGAAATTTTTGGCTTCAATTCTAAGCTTTCTGTCTGGTGGAAACCAGGTACTGCTTATCACCTGCTCAATACCATCTCTACAGTGGTGGCAGAATCACACTGTTGGGATGTTTTTCAGTGGCTGGGACAGAGAAACTGGTCAGGGTTGATGGAAAACTAAATGGAGCAAAGTACAGAGGTATTCTTAATGAAAACCTGATGCAGAGTGCTCTGGACCTCAGACTGGGCCAAAGGTTTAAGTTTTAACAATACAATGACTCTAAGCACACAGCCAAGACAACACAGGAGTGGCTTAGGGACAACTCTGTGAATGTCCTTGAGCGCCCTGACTTGAACCCAATAAAATATCTCTTGACAGACCTGAAAATGGCTGTAAATGGACAGTCTCCATCCAACCTGACAGAGCTTGAGATGATCTGCAGAGAAGAATGGCATCATACCCAAGAAGACTGAAAGCTGTGATTGCTGCCAAAGGTGCTTCAACTAAGTACTGAGTAAAGAGTCTGATTATTTATGTCAATGCAATATTTTAGTTTTTCATTTTCTAATAACTTAGCAAAGATTTCGAACATTCTGTTTTCACTATGTCATTATGTGATATTGAGAGCAGAACAATGTGGAAAAATATTATTTTTTTCTATTTTAGCACAAGGCCACAAGCTTACAAAATGTAAAAAAAGTGAAAGGGTCTGCAGACTTTCCGAATGCATTGTCTTAGTATTATGCTGATAATGTTCTTCAACCCCTTTGCGCATATTCACGTACATGTACGAGAGGGAATGCAGCTTCTTGCCGCATCCTCTCGTGCATGTACATGATGTGATCGGGCAGGTGCAGGAGAGGGAGAGGGCTCCTTCTGACTTCTTCGGCCCCCGTGCTGCGCTGACAGGGTACCGATGGTTGCCATGGCAGCTCCAATAGCCTACATAACATATTGTACTGAATTGAAACAGGGATCAAACCATAAAAAAGCAAAGTCCCACAGTGGGACAAAAAGAAAAAGAAAAAAAAGTGTTTTTATAATAAAAATAACTAAAGTTTCAAGTAAAAAAAAAGCCCCCTCATCATAAAATTGTGTTAAAAAAAGACATATTGGGTATCAGCACGTCCGTAACGATGTGAAAGCCGCAAAAATAAAATATAAACTGAGCAAAAAATGCCATTTTGGCTTTCAGAAAATGGAGATTCTAAACATGATTTTTTTTTTATGCTTTTATTGTGTAAAACTGAAATACGTAAAAAATAGTATGCACCTATAACAACCTGCTCTATAAAAATAATACATTATCTACCCCCTCAGTTGAACGCTGTTAAAAAAACAACTGTAAATAACAAATTAGGATACTAGAGGACGACCACCTAAATCAGACAGAAAAATTATGTAATAAGTGGTCAAAATTAAAACTTAACATTTAATAGGTATATTTAGAAAATTGGTCCCAAGATATAACGATACATAAACATAAATCAGAAGCAACGCAAATGCGGTCTGCAATACGGCCATGGAACGCACACGTTTTATGATGGGAGTTGTAGTTTTTCAACAGCTGGAGGGCGGCAAGTTGAGCATGCCTGTTCTAGATTATTTATTTGTTAGGTATTTTTTGTACTCACCATGATCATGACATTCACACATTATATTACACACACAACAGATTTGTATGCACATTGTACACACACAGGTCTGCAGTGTGCATATGATGCACACACATAATAGTGCAGTAAGCACATTGTACACACACAGGTCTGCAGTGTGCATATTATACACATAGTCCTGCAGTATGCATGTTATACACACAACTCTAAAACCACACATTGTACACACACGGATCTGCAGTACGCATATAACACACACACACAATACTGCAGTATGCACATTGTACACACACAGGTATGCAGTATGCATATTGTACATATAGGTCTGCAGTATGCATATTATACATACACAGCCCTGCAGTATGCACACACACTGCAGTGCAGTAAGCACATTATAAACACAGCTCTGCCCATCAGACATACATACAAATTATATACACACATTCACCACTTCTGCACCCACGGTTGACTCACACAATGTGCCACTGTATACACACGTCTGCAGCATTGACACACAGCACTGCTGCACACACACACACACACACACACACACACAGCTTTGCTGCATACATACAGCACTGCTACATATACACACAGAGCTCAGTTGCATATGCATGCAGCGTCCCACGTGGGCACTGCAAATCCTGTTATATTTTGTATCATGTTGTATTGCATTCTTGTATAAAGATGATCCCTGTTAACAGGCTGTTAGGTGCACTAGACAGATTCCACCACTAGATGGGGATAGCACCACAGTATATATATACCACAGTTCAGGCCTAGTTAGAGAAATAAAGAGTGTTGTGGAGTCGGAGTAGCTGAAGTGAGGAGCAGGGGGAAGGAGAGGACCCCCTCCTCTCAGCTCTCTCTTGGGCTGCACAGCCCAGAGGAGCCAATTTGTCTGTCTCAGTGTCAAGCTAAGAAACTGGCAGAGGTGAGACCTTTATTCTACTGTCTACTTTTCTGGAGTGCCAAGTGGATTTTGCCATTTCCTATGTAAAAAGACAAAGGAAGGACAATAGCCATTACTCTAGGCTTTAGGCACCTTTGTACCAAGGTGAAGGTTTATCAGCTTCCGGCAGCCTCACCATTACTTCAAGGACAGACAGGCACTCTGTTGTAGCACTTGTGTGTAGAAGATAAGGATCTAAACTACCTTTACTAAGATTAGAACAAGGCAAATAATTAAATACCAGTGATATCTGTAAAGAATAAATCAAGATGTAAAGAATAAATTACAGATATACCATGACCTGGATAAATGAGAACCTTCACAGACATAAATACCAGTGAGTATACAACCTTCTATCATAGATATGGCCACATTTACCTGGATTTACAGCATTCAACCTCCATGAGACTGTTTATATCTGGATGTAAATTGCTGTCAAGACCCTGTTTACAGTAAAGTTCTTAGCTGGATTAGAACGCTGTTTCATTATTCCATCTCCATACTACAACCACTCTCATCATTTTGCACCACCAAGGTGCTGGTGTCACGACATTTACCTTATTCAGGGGCACAGCCGCACAAGCACCCAGAAAATCCAATCACCATCAAGGACACCTCGATCACCACCTGGTCAGTGTCCCCTGTAATAGAGCATGCCCCGGAGAATTTGGTGCTGTTCTCCCCTTCACTGCACGGCTGGCCCAAGGAGGCATCTGCTAACAGTGAGTACCGATGAACTGTTGTGGCTGTCAGCCCACAGTGAACCTTACGCGATCTCCCCTGTGGACCAGCCTATTCCATGCATATACAGACACACATACATCTTTTAAAAAAACTGACATTTATGCTCTTCTGTTTTGGCTTCTCTGACTGAGGACATCATCAAAGGTTCTCAAACCACATGGAGCTTTCTTCATCTCAACTGCAGTTTGGAGACCTTTAGTGTGGAGAGGACAGTGTTTCTCACAGCCTGTTCTCTTGTCTGCCAATGATCATACAGATCATTGTAGGGCAGGAACAGAGAGAAGTCTGCAGGCACATACCTCTTTCACTGATCCAGCAACACGCCATATGGGCGCTCTTCCAGCTCTAAAGGGAGCAGTCAGGGAAGTCTGGCACTGCTGGATCATGCTAACTACAAAACATACGATGTAGCTACTTTTAACAAGATTTTTTTCAAGCTAAAAAGTGTGTCTTATAGTTCAAATTCTAACTTGAACATGAATTATGGGTCATGAAAGCATTGGAGCTTCTTTATACTATCATACCTGAAAGGTCCACAGTCAAATGAAGGCGGGAGAGACATGATTGTGTAGGCTACTGGCAGTAGACTCAAAAAAAGGATAAGCAGAAGAAGGCCCATGTAAAAGTTATTTGATTTAGATGCTTTAAATACACGTTCATGGGGAACATTACTACTCATAACTGCCCAACATTGGAAGTACATAGAGGTCAGCAGCCTGAGAACATTGATTCCTATCAATCCAGGAGCATAAAAAGAACCCATCCTGCAATGAAAAAACATAGTACATAGGTGACTTGCCAACAGCAAACACATAAAATTGTGCACTATTGAGATACTATAATATTTCAATCCATGCTAGAGAATCATTGAAAGTTTTGGGAGGTTCAGGCATGCTGGGAGTTGTAGTTTTGCAACAGCTGGAGGGCGGCAGGTTGAGCATGCCTGTTCTAAAGCCAACAATACAAGTAAGAAGATGTTGATCGAATGCTTGTTCAACGGACAATTATCACCTTGATCCCTGCTCATGGTTATTTAATAGATAGATGGAGACAAGTCTCTGCAAGTGTTACGTCAGTGGCTAGTGCCCGCAACTGCCCCACTACTTCAGGTGGGCACAGGTGCCTCTCCACCCACCCTGTGTCTGACGCAGTTCTAGTGCTCTGGCAGCGGCCCAGGGTGCCTGTGTTCTGTGTGTCTATTGGAGGTATTCTGCATTGAACCTCACCTTATCCTGCAGTATTGCAAGGGTTAACCTCCCTTTGGTTCTGTGTGCAGCTGCTTCTAGTGTGGTAATTAGCTCTGCTATATATGATGAGCTGTTTTACTCCTTAATATTTTCTAAATTGATATATGGGTAAAATAATAATTAGGGTACGGCCACACGGTCAGGAGTGAATAAAAAAAAAAAGAGGGGAAGTCGTCTCTATCCTTTTATGATCCACTCCTGATTTTGGCTTCCAAAACTGCAAGCAAAAACCTGACCATGTGGCTGTACCCTTATCAATATCAGTTCTATTTTCCTGCCTTTGAAATGACCAGCAAATATAACAAGCAGGAAATGTATTAATGAACCAGTTTTGCCCTTTAAAATCTTTTGGCTTTAGTCAGTTAAGGTTACCACTTGAAATTGAGTATGAGCCTTAGCAAGAATAGCAGTTAGCCTAATGAGAATATTTTGTGTTTCTGATGTTTGAGAGAAAGCAGTAGGTGAGAAGTTCAGCGGCAGAAAAAAAGGGTGATGTTTATAGTGTATGTAATAAGGATCTAACACAAAAATGTTTTTAATAAGTATTTATAAATCAAGCACAGTATATTTCAGCATAATGGACTTATAACAAGACAGGACACGAGGGGACATGTATACCTTACACTTGTTACCTTATCCTCAGGGTCATTCTTTGGTTGTGCCTTTTTTAACAATTTTAATTAAAATTAAAGTGTTTCCCAATTGTAACATCCCGAAGTATGTTACTAAACTCTCTTTCCCTGCTACAACATGTTAAGTGTAATTTTATTGTCCGTCTATGTAAATTATACTTTCATTAATGTCATTTTATGTATTTCTAGGCCTGTTTCATATATTATGCTGTAATTTCCCTGTACACCAGCAGGTGGCAGCAATGTGTTTAGCAGGACCATAGCCAGTTTAGTATTGCTAGACTGGAATAGTTCATTCCAGCTTTAGTCCCCCTCCTCTTTGAGCAGAAGTGGGCTGGTCACATATCCTGTTTCATGGGGAGGAGAAGGAAGTTTAGTTTAGTGTACCAGCTACCCCTGCTTGGGGTAGGCTGTGTTAGTAGGAGCTCCCAGAAACAGGGATCCCAAGACAGGGTCTTGCCTCGGCTGAGGCCAAAGATCACTCATCCCAGCCTGAGCCACCGGCCTCAGCTGGTTGACAAGAAAAGCAGCCATCTCCAGCCTCCAAGAAGAAGCATTCCCTGTGAACCAAGCTGTAAGTACATATCCAGAGTCCAGGAGAAGCCAAATTCCTCCTCAGTTAATCAGGCCCATTACAAGCAGACCGAGCAGAAGATAAATACCTGCCATATTCTCCAGGCACATAGTATAGAAGCAGAAGAGATATTGATCCCTGCCATACATTGCCTATACCTGCTGGGACCTAAAGACTACTGCTGTAACTTGTATGGACTACTGCTGCTATTCAGTAAAGACAAGTTGGATTATATCCCCAGTCTGGATCTCATTTACTATTACCAAAGTTCCTCAGTTGCTCCTATTAACATTTTATTGCAAGTGAGCCAGGATCCAGGAGTCCAGCCGTACCAAGGTAGGAGACACCGATGACACTACACAGAGACATTATCCCCCTCTGGAATTCCTCACCTGGTACGTGAGTTATTACATCTTAAAGGGCCCTGCAACAGTACCCTGCGCACATTGCAATTGGCGTCACAAGCAAAACATAGACTTATATACATCTATCCTGACCCACTGCATAGTTGGCCACCGTACCACGGTCCTGCTCATTGCACAATCACCATCACTCCCCTCATCAACTAACGGGCCACTCCTATAGTATTTTGCAATAGCCTTTTTTTTTTTTAGCTTTTACTACTATTTAATTTTTAAACTTACCTTTAATAACTGGAGCCCCACAGCCCCCTCATACTGGTATTCCCATCTAATAATATTATGGCATATTTTATGGATATGCCATGATATTATGATTAGTGGAGGTTTGACCTTTGCAAATCAAAGGGCCAGAGTCCTATTTGGAAGATCTCCTCCACAGTGGCGCTCTCTACCTAGGGAACAGCAGCACAGCTTCAGTCCACTGAATGGGGCTACATTGGAGTCCTCTGCACAACTGCTGTCCATAGAACACGTCTGTGTAGGAAAAAGCTGTGAAAAACAGCAGTATTTAAAGGGGTTGACTGAGTTTAAAAAAATGGTTAAAGGCAAGATAATAAAAGACATTATCTCGCCGGTTCAGAATCCTTTCTGCTCCAGTGCTGCTGCTGACCTCAGCAGACTCGTCCATATACCTCTGAGGCCAGTCATTTGCTTCAGTGTTCAGGTGCAGTATATACAGTAGGTGCATGATCACTGCAGCAAAGGATTGGAGCAGAGGGGATTTGAACTGTGAGAATAACATATTTATTGTTTATTATTATTATAATGAACTTATTGTTTATGGTATTAACACCTTCCCTGTCTGACCATTTATATATTTTTTTTAAACTCAAACAACCCTTTTAGCTGCTGATGCAATGCACTCATTATAAGAATTGATGGAGTTTCATCACTTAGATCTCCCAGTGATATACCATCATATGACATTTTCCACTATTACAGCATTCACTCCAGTTTTGAAAAGTGGATGTGGTTAACTGGAGAGCTGATTTATGCCAGATTTGTCAATTATAACTTCTTAAAAAGTAGCAAAAATGGTCACAGTCTTACTCCAGTAAAGGGGTGATGTAGAAAGTAGAATAACATCACAAGACAGAAGCATTAGACCTAAAGGCCCAAAAAATGATCTTTTCAATTGGTCTTTATTAAAAATTTTAACTTTTTCACTTTCTGCGCATCTGCAGACTGTTGCTTTTAGCTTCACTGTTAGGGCCCATTCACATGACCGTAAGATCGTCATGCCCATGTAGTGGACCGCAAATAGCGGTACACAAACACGGCAACGGCCGTGTGAACTCCGCATCATGGGTGTGGACCGATTGACTTGAATGGATCAACGATCTGCAAGATACGGCAAAAGATAGGACATGTACTATTTTTTGCAGGGCAGAGGCACAGATCAGAAACCCATGGAAACACTCGGAAGCCCCTCCATAGGATTTTAAGTCTGTGCCTCTGAACCGCAAAAGAAAGGACATGTCCTATCTTTTGCCGTATCTTGCAGATCACGGACCTATTGAAATCAATGGGCCCGCACTAGCGATGCAGAGTTCACATGGCTGGTGCCCATGTTTTACAGACCACTATTAGTGGTATGCAACACAAGCGCGGCAACCATATGATTGTAAGTATGGGCCGTTAGTCTGTGAGAAAGGTGCTCTGACGGATGGATCTGTTTTCTTTACTATCCTAACAGCTCATAAACACTCAATATATCTAAACTGATACTAATTAGCTTTAATAAGTGTTTATAAGCTGTCAGGAGTTCAGAGATAAGGGTTATAGATCCGGCTCTTTGACAGATTCACTAAGAAGGGGGATGCAACAACATGCAGATACACTGGAAGGGAAGGCTGCAGAGAAAATGCTGCTAAAAATGTTTAATAACTTATTTTAAAAAAAATATAGCCCAAAATAAGTAGAATGCAATGATAAAAGAATTGCCTCCAGAGGTGTCTATCGCATTTAAAAATACGCCCTGTCCCCAGCAACCCCATCCTCCTATGCAACCCTCACTCCTAAGGCTAGTCAAGATCTCTCTCTCAGACCAGGTCAAGGCAGCGGCTCTGTCCGTTTCCTACACATATAATAATGTATTTCATGTCACTGTATATACTGTCACTGTTGAGAGGGGCCTTGACAATAAAGTCTCTCAGTCCAGCTTATGGGTGAGCCCATTCTAGGTTTGGGCCCCGTAGCAGCTGCTTCCCCTGCCTCCACTATAGCTACAAACCTGAGCATGGGTCAGTGCAGTGGAAATTTTCTCTGAAAAAGTTCTTAAGAATTATAGACAAAAATGCATAGATTTCGAAGAACATGGTCATCATGGGTGCGGAAGTATGGGGGTATGGAAATAGGAAGGGGATAGGAGAATTTGAGATTAATAGCATTGAAATATGTTTTTTTTTCTTTTGAATATCAAATAAAAAAGATAATAATAAAAATATATATATATCGTGCAAGAAGAACAAATGTGAGACACAGAAATAATAAATAACGCAGTAAGTACATTACCAAATCATTCCTTGATTGAAGACCAGACCCAACACATTTCCACTTATATCAAATTCTGCATAGGAAGGCTGTAGAGGAAATAAGTATATTAGAGAATAATACCAAGGGAAAAGCAGTAATTTCACAGTCTATGCTTTCCAAAGCCAATTGGCTACCTTTCGTATTGCAAACATATATATGCAGTTAGAATTGAGTTGAGCTGGAAGAGGCTAATCTGTTATTAAAGAGGACACATCTCTCAGATGCAGCTGGAATCAAAGCTAGTGAGCTTTAAAACCGCTGTTCTGATTCCTTGTATATGAAAACTGTGTTCACAACATAGCAGTACCTACAGTGCCTTGCAAAACTATTCACCCCCACTTAACTTTTTTCGTGTTTTGGTGCCTCACAACCTGGAATTAACATGGATTGTTTGAGGATTTGCAACATTTAATTTACAGAACATGCCCACAACTTTGAGGCAAACAACAAATAGGACAAAATAACAGGAAAAAGTCAATGTGCATAACTATTCATCCCCCTAAAGTCAATACTTTGTAGAGCTACCTTTTGCGGCAATCACAGCTCCAAGTAGCTTTAGATAAGTTTCTATGAGCTTGCCACATCTTACCACTGGGATTTTTTCCTACTTGCAAAACTGCTCCAGCTCCTTCCAGTTGGATGGTTTGCACTTGTGAACAGCAATCTTTAAGTCTGACCACAGATTTTCTATTGGATTGAGATCTCATTAAATATGATTTTTTTCTGACGAATGTCCTTTATATCTTTTTTCTTCATTAGGCTTTTCATATATTCGATTGTTCTTTGTTTTTTTTCCATTTGCATTTTTGTTGCGTTTTTGATGCGTTTTATATTTGACACATGCGTTTTTTTGCCAAAAGCTATAATTTTCCTCAAGTTGTAAGGTCCATAAAGGGTTTTATTGCATGGGCCATAATTAAGCTTTTATGTCATTTTTTTATCTTTTTTTTAGGGTCTATTCAATATATATGCAATTAAATTATTTTCTATCTATCATTATACAGTTATGATATTGCCATCATTCTTATCAACACACTGTTGTTTAAGAAATATAAAAATATGAAAATCAACTTGTAAAATTGTCGACTGCACATACGTTGTGATTCTTTATATTTATGTTGATTTTTGTACAGTACAGACCAAAAGTTTGGACACACCTTCTCATTGAAAGAGTTTTCTTTATTTTCATGACTATGAACATTGTAGATTCACACTGAAGGCATCAAAACTATGAATTAACACATGTGGAATTATATACATAACAAAAAAGTGTGAAACAACTGAAAATATGTCATATTCTAGGTTCTTCAAAGTAGCCACCTTTTGCTTTGATTACTGCTTTGCACACTCTTGGCATTCTCTTGATGAGCTTCAAGAGGTAGTCACCTGAAATGGTCTTCACTTCACAGGTGTGCCCTGTCAGGTTTAATAAGTGGGATTTCTTGCCTTATAAATGGGGTTGGGACCATCAGTTGCGTTGTGGAGAAGTCAGGTGGATGCACAGCTGATAGTCCTACTGAATAGACTGTTAGAATTTGTATTATGGCAAGAAAAAAGCAGCTAAGTAAAGAAAAACGAGTGGCCATCATTACTTTAAGAAATGAAGGTCAGTCAGTCCGAAAAATTGGGAAAACTTTGAAAGTGTCCCCAAGTGCAGTCACAAAAACCATCAAGCGCTACAAAGAAACTGGCTCACATGCGGACCGCCCCAGGAAAGGAAGACCAAGAGTCACCTCTGCTGCGGAGGAGAAGTTCATCCGAGTCACCAGCCTCAGAAATCGCAGGTTAACAGCAGCTCAGATCAGAGACCAGATCAATGCCACCCAGAGTTCTAGCAGCAGACACATCTCTAGAACAACTGTTAAGAGGAGACTGTGTGAATCAGGCCTTCATGGTAGAATATCTGCTAGGAAACCACTGCTAAGGACAGGCAACAAGCAGAAGAGACTTGTTTGGGCTAAAGAACACAAGGAATGGACATTACACCAGTGGAAATCTGTGCTTTGGTCTGATGAGTCCAAATTTGAGATCTTTGGTTCCAACCACCGTGTCTTTGTGCGACGCAGAAAAGGTGAACGGATGGACTCTACATGCCTGGTTCCCACCGTGGAGCATGGAGGAGGAGGTGTGATGGTGTGGGGGTGCTTTGCTGGTGACACTGTTGGGGATTTATTCAAAATTGAAGGCATACTGAACCAGCATGGCTACCACAGCATCTTGCAGCGGCATGCTATTCCACCCGGTTTGCGTTTAGTTGGACCATCATTTATTTTTCAACAGGACAATGACCCCAAACACACCTCCAGGCTGTGTAAGGGCTATTTGACCATGAAGGAGAGTGATGGGGTGCTGCGCCAGATGACCTGGCCTCCAGTCACCGGACCTGAACCCAATCGAGATGGTTTGGGGTGAGCTGGACCGCAGAGTGAAGGCAAAAGGGCCAACAAGTGCTAAGCATCTCTGGGAACTCCTTCAAGACTGTTGGAAGACCATTTCAGGTGACTACCTCTTGAAGCTCATCAAGAGAATGCCAAGAGTGTGCAAAGCAGTAATCAAAGCAAAAGGTGGCTACTTTGAAGAACCTAGAATATGACATATTTTCAGTTGTTTCACACTTTTTTGTTATGTATATAATTCCACATGTGTTAATTCATAGTTTTGATGCCTTCAGTGTGAATCTACAATCTTCATAATTATATCTCTATATCATATATCTCTCTATATAATATCTTATTCGGACCTTTCAGAGTATATGGGCTCTATCAAAATATATTTATTTCATTTAATAACTTGTGTTATTTAGATTAAACACCAACCAACAAGATGAGGAGATTAAGTCGATTTGCTTCTCTTCACAGTTACTGTAGTAATTCTTTTAGAATGATAGACCTTTTCCCAAAGCATATTATATAAAGTGAAGAAAGGGGTACATGTGCTTGTCTCTAAGGGAGGATCGCAGTGCTGATAAACAGCTAAACATGCGATCCCCCATCGGAGAAAAGCAAATGTCCCATAATTTTAAAGAAAGCCAAAAATCTCCAAGTCCGCATTTAGTCCCCTTGGTATGAGACTTCCAAAATCATAAATTCATTTCGATTCATCCCTTGACATTTTTTCAATGTGATTGCCCCCCCCCCTCCAATCATGTTCTATCTGCTCCAGTGCTAGGAAGGACAGACCTCCACCATCTTTATTGTGGACTTCCTTGAAATGTCTAGATAGGGCATTATTTTCTCAACCTTTGGCTATATTATTAAGATGTTCAGATATTCGCACCTTAAGTTGTCGTTTTGTCCTACCAATATATTGTTTAGTGCATGGGCACTGGATCAGATAGATGACGCTAGAGGAGTTCCACGTCAAAAAGCTCTTAATAGTCATTGAAAATGCATTCTGTGTTGAGGAGATTTTTGTAGTTTTTTTTTAGGAAATTTAGTTTTTTTGCAGCCCATACAGGATCCGTATCTAAAAAAGCCATCGGGTTTTAGCCAATCTTGATTTACTTTTTTGTGCTTTCTTTTGACAGTTGGTGCTATCTGAGTACCTAAGTTTGGTGCCTTGGTATATGTTATAAGGGGATTTGCTGGTAGTAGTGGACCAATAGTCTTATCATGGAGGAAGTGATGCCAATGATGTTTAATAATTCCAGTTATTTGTATGGAGCGGACGCTATATGGTAAGATCATTCTGAATTCTGAATTTTGATTTAGTTTTTGGGTCTTTTTTTCATCAAAAAAAGTTGTTCTATCCAGTTTTCTCACTTTATCTAATGCCTCTCCAGTAGTTTTTCTGGGTAAAGTTTTTCTTTAAATTGTGTTTTCATTATAGAGGCTTCTTCTTCGAATTGGTTATCTTCCGTGCAGTTTCTTCTGATACGACGAAACTGTCCGAAAGGAATGTTAATAAGCCAATTCGGCAAATGGCAGCTTGAAAAAAGGATGAATCCATTTTTGGCTGTAGGTTTGCGATAGGTGTTACAGACATATCTATTCCCTTTTTTGGTTATCTGAATGTCTAAAAAATCTACTTTCTCTGTATTTAGTCCAGCTGTGAAACGTAGATTGTATTTATTATTGTTAAGGTCCTCCATAAATTTTAACAGACCGATCTCGTCCTTACGCCAAATAAAAATGATGTCATCTATATAGCGTCGCCATAGGACCAGGTCCTCCCCCAGCCTGGGACTGATGTTTTCTTGTTCCCATTGGGCCAAAAACAAGTTGGCATAGCTGGGGGCGAACCTGGTTCCCATGGCGGTGCCCCTTAACTGTAAATAAAAATCCTCCTCAAACATGAAATAGTTATGATGTAAAATGTGGTCCCCTTTCTATTTTTCTTTTATAGGTATCCAATTGCATATATTTGTGGTCTTTTTTTGCAGCAATATCAGACCAATACAAGGATTGATCTTCAATATAGGGCATCTAAATATACGATTTATGATATCACGCCATCATTAGTACCATACTGTGAAAATCCAACCTATCTATTGCTATTCTTTACATTAACATACTTTTAGTCTTTTATTCTTTTATATATCTATTAATAAACTTTGTGATCTGCATTCAACCATATGATTCCATGTGTTGAGAGTGCCAGTCTTCCAATACTATATATTTGCTTTTATGGTGTTTGCACTATATGATACATCACTAATTCCAGCAAACCTTTCTTGTGATTGCATCTGATCACTCTTCATAACCTTCTGGAGTATATGCAAATTGCTGTTCTTAAAACTTAAGCAGCAACTTTTCCAATTTCCAATATTTATGTAATTCTCAAAACTTTTGGCCATGACTGTATATAGGTGACAGGAGAGGAGGAGCAGGAGGTGCAGGAGAAGCCAGAGGAGCTACAGGGTGACGAGGAAGATGAGGAAGAGGACCCAGACACACCGTGGCAGTATGCAGTGGAGATGGAGGCAGGGAGTCCCTCTGAGTCACTTGCACAAATGGCCCGATGCATGCTCGCTTGCGTAGTGACAGCCAAATTGTCACTATTCGGCAGAGGGATGACAACTGTCTCTCCACTATATTAGACTCTCACTACTGGTCCCAAATGGGGGCCTTTTTCACACCCGCTGAGAGGGAGGACAAACTGAACTACCATCGATAAATCCTATGTAGTCAGTTCGCCGCTGCCTATGAGCGCCATCGCCCATCCTCACGCAGGTCTGCCTGGGGGGCCCTCTGCGCTCACATTCCACTACCATGGCTGCTGGGGGGGGCGGGAGCAGTACCAGCTCCATCAACAGCAACTTAAGTCTTGAGCCGCCTACTGAAGTAACTACTCACCAGCCGCAGCAGCTAGACATTGAGCAGAACCTGAACCAGCTGGTTGTGGCATACTTGGAGTGCACCCTGCCCCCCCACATTGAAGATCCCTTGGACTACTGAGCAGTCAAACTCGATTTGTGGCTGCAACTGGCCAAGTTTGCGCTGGACAAGCTTTCCTGCCCGGCCAGCAGTATGGCATCAGAGCGGGTGTTTAGTGCGGCGGGGGCCATAGTTACCCCAAGGAGAACTCACCTGTCCAAAATGGGGAGAAACTGACCTTTGTGAAGATAAATCAGGCGCAGATCAGCCAAGATTTTCAAACACCAATGCCTGATGCATCAGACTAGATCATCCATGGTGCCCCACCAACACTTTGACAAAAGAGAACTGTTTCTTCTGGCTACCTGCTTCAGTTACTATTCTGATGCTGCCACCGAACTGCTGCCAGGTGCTCCTACTGCCAAACATCATCTTCAGCTGGTACTGGTATTGCCCCCCACCTCCCCACTCTGTCACTGGGCCCACTCTGTGGTCTCCTCATGCTGCTGCTGCTACCTCAACACTATGTCAATGGGTCACTCTGTGGTCTCCTCATGCTGCTGCCACATAACTAATCTGTAGTCTCATCATGCTGCTGCCACTTAACCACTCTGTGGTCTCCTCATGCTGCTGCTGCTACATCAACACTATGTCAATGGGCCACTCTGTAGTCTCTTCATGCTGCTGCCACATCACTACTCTGTAGTCTCCTCATGCTGCTGCCACTTAACCACTCTGTGGACTCCTCATACTGCTTCTACCTTAACACTGTCAATGGTCCACCCTTTTGTCTCCTCATGCTGCTGCCACATCACTACTCTGTGGTCTCCTCATGCTGCTGCCACCTCACAACTATGTCACTGGGCCACTATGTGGTCTCCCCATTCTGCTTTACCTCACCACTATGTCACTGGGCCACTCTGTGTTCTCCTCATTCTGCTTTAACCTGACCATTATGTCACTGGGCCACTCTGTGGTCTCGTCATGCTGCTGCTGCTACCTCAACACTATGTCAATAGGGAACTCTGTAGTCTACTCATGCTGCTACCACATCAGTACTCTGTGGTCTCGTCATGCTGCTGCCACTTCACCACTCTGTGGTCTTCTAATGATGCTGCCACATCACTACTCTGTGGTCTTCTCATGCTGCTTCCACCTCAACACTATGTAAATGGGCCACTCTGTGGTCTCCTCATGCTGCTACCTCAACACTATTCAATGGGCCACTCTGTGGTCTCCTCATGCTGCTGCCACATCACTACTTTGTGGTCTCTTCATGCTGCTGCCACTTCACCACTCAGTGGTCTCTTAATGCTGCTTCTACCTCAACACTATATCACTGGGCCACTCTGTGGTCTCCTCATGCTGCTGCCACCTTAATACTATGTCACTGGGCCACTCTGTGGTCTGCTCATGCTGCTGCCACCTCACAACTATGTCACTAGGCCACTTTATGGTCTCCTAATTCTGCTTCCACCTCACCACTATGTCACTGGGCCACTTTGTGGACTTCTCATGCTGTTCCCACCCTCCCCACTCCATGACTGAGCCACTATATTGCCTTTTTGGCCTGGTTGACATCATTTATTTGACCCTTCTTCTGATCTGTCAGAAGGAAGGAAAAATTAGATGCACAACGGATCCTGTCTATGTAGCAGCTGTATGATTTGGTAGCCAAAAGCAGGAGTGGGTAGAAAGCATAGAAGACATGCAAATATTCCATTCACGTGTCATCTCTGTTTTGGATCCACTCCTTTTTTGGCTTTAGCAATACTGATGGATTACTGACCAAATGCTAAACGAGTGAAAACGGATGCTAAACAAACATGATTCATTTTTTGGGGGTTATTGTTCTGACGGATCAAAGGAAGGGCAAAATAATCAGTGACATCAACACAAACTTTCTGCCGACACCCTCTCCACTCTGTCGGGGGGCTCGTATAAGTGTTTAGTAGAACAGGTTCTGTAGACATCTATGTGGAATCAGCTGACGACGGTTTAAAAGGAGGGCGCTTTTTCTTGACACTAACATCGACCTGTAAGGCTCAGTTCATACTTTAATTGTTTGGTCAGTTTTGGCCCCATAACTGCGCAAATAAGTGAAGTGTGCATTGATTCTAAAAGCGACTCCTGTCATCTGCGTGTAATACTGACTCACAGTATTGCTTCACTACCACAACAAACTCCCTATGTGTGCTACTTCAAGGCACAGAGTTCTATACCATTATACAGGCACTTTGCAGCCAAGCCAGAAAATAGCAATTTTTTTAACGCAATTCGCCGCAAATAAATTCGGATCAAATCGAATCTTTTCGGAAAATTCAGCGAACCGGCCAAATTGAATTTTTGAGAAATTTGCTCATCTCTAGTCACAACATTTAATCACCCCATCTGTAATAACCATCTCATGTTCTTCCAACAGCACGCTCCTCAGCAGGCAGCGCTGCCGGAATTCAGTTTGTCAGGACAATGAGGCCTAGGCTTACTGGTTCAGGAAGCTTTAGCCAATCAGAGGTGAGCTGGTAACATCATTAATGTGACGCTGGACAAGTCACATTACCAGAAAATGCTGCCTATTTAAACAGGCAGCCTGCTGGCCACAGGTTGTCTGTGATTGGTTTCACCCTCTGGATTGTCACACTAGCATTTGTTCCTGTGAAGTTGCTATTGGATTCCTGACCCTGGCTTGTACCCTGACTTGTGTTTGACACGTTAAATTTGATGTTATCTTCTGATTTTGACCACTTGCTATCCCTGGTTCTTTTTACTGGTTCTGATTCTGATTTGTATTGGATTCTCCCAGTACTGACCTCGGCTTGGTACATTTTCTGGTTCTGTCTTTATATGCTGTGCCATTCTGTCACTAGTCATCTGTTATTTTGTTTCCCTGTGTTCACCTTCCTGATTCGGGCCCAGCACATATATAGGAAGGGATTGCCGTCCAGTTGAAGGCTGCCGATTAGAGCAGATTGTGCAAGTATGGTAGGTAAGAACAGTGCTAGGCAGGAGTGCAGGGCTCACTGTTCCCTACCGTGACAGACTACAAATATAAATTGATCATGTTCTTCAACTTGCACAGTGAATGCTCTAAAAAGATAATGAAAAAAGCAATCAAATAGTCCTACGAAGTTGGTAACAACAAAAACTACAACACCTCCTGTAAAAAACAGCACAGTTCTGGTAGCAGAGAGATAAAAATGTTTGGACTCTAAGGATATAGCAACATAAAAGCAAAATAATAAAATTAAACCAATTATTGTGGTAAAGTGGTAAAACAGTAAACAAAAAAAGCTATAAAACGAGTATAAAAAAAAGATAAAAATGTAGTATTACCATAATTATGTTGAACCAAAGGATAAAGATAGCATATCATTTACAGTTTACCACACTGTGAAAAAAAATACAATTTCAGAATTATCCATTCCCTCCCAAAGAGTTAATGCTGACCAAAATAGTGCCATGTAAAAACACAACTCATCCTGCAAAAAAAAAAAAGATATGGCTCCTGGAAGGCATTGATGATAAAAACTATCAAGGCGAAACTATCGGAAGTGGTAAGCAGTTAAAATTGCTGCACTTATTGTATGTACAAATGTATTCACTTCTGAAATAGTAAAGAGTCTACAAATAAATGCGCAATTCTCCTGATGGCAGTCTATTCACAGAGCGCAGTAGACCCCCAACAGATGTAGGTCACCTTCACAATGGTTTAAAAAATGTACTTGCACTGCTCACAAACCAATGATAAACATTAGATGTGGGGTCTGGATAATCAATATCTCACTTGCAGATCCCAGATGTTGCTCTCGATGCAGATCAAAATCCCTCTACACTATGCTGTCAATCACGGGTATTTGTTGCTAACAATGTCTATTCTGAAATCCCTTTAAACGAAACAGGGAACCGTCGCCGAGTTTTAATTGATATGTCCTATTATGGTTCTAAGTGAGTATAATAAATTATGTGCATACAAATTACTGAGCTGAGGTGCTAAACAATCCGATGCTTGGTTCCCTGTTTTTTTTTTTAGGGATTTGAGGTTTAGCAGGCCTTGTGAATGTGGAATTGCTCCTAGCAACCAACAGCGGAGATTGGTGACGTAGTGCAGAGTGATTTTGATCTGTGTCAAGAACAATATTCACCTCTAGAGCATTGCAACATGAAATATTTCTGAAACTTGCTCATTATCTCTTTTGAACAATTTAAACATTCTTAGGGCTCATGCACACGACCGTATGTATTTTGCGGTCTGCAAAAAATAGATCTGCAAACAATGAGGATTACATCAGCTGGCCCTTAAAAGAACAGTAATATCATTGTCCGTAATGAGGACAATAATAGGACATGTTCTATTTTTTTGTAGAACATTAATACGGACATACGGAAACGGAATGCACACGGAGTAACTTCATTTTTTTTTGCGGACACATTGAACTGAGTGGTTCCTCAAACGGTCCACCAAAAAACCCAGAACAGACACGGAAAGAAAATACATTTGTGTTCATAAGCCCTTATTCGTCTGGATTCTTGGTGATCTATTAACTTTCTCAACCTGGCAATACCTGGCACACCTATCCTCAATAAATGATGGATAGAACATTCAACTTAATATTCTAGTTGTAAACATTTGAACATTCATTCTAACATTAAAATACATATGGCCCTGCATTTATTTGTTGTTTAAGTATAGAACCATAAACTGTTTATGTTTATTGTTTTGTGCAATATTTTGATTCTTTTTGGTTAATTTACATGTTATTTTAGATACTTACCAGTGGCACATTCACTATGGAGGCAACCCTCCTGACTGCTAGATGTCCAGGGGCAAGGGGGGATCTGCATTAAATTCTTTCTGCTTCCCAGCTAAAGCAACAGCATCTTTTTGTAATCACCATTATGGGGGAACTCAGTTCAAAGAGATTTTTACAGCTGCCATTGACTTAACTGATAATTGCACTGAGCTCCCTTTAGTGGTGGTTGCAGGCACCAGTTTTACAATATACTATGGGAGGGAAAGCAGAGGATTTAAAGCTGTATGGAGTAGTTGTCTTGTGTAAATATATTGAGAAATAAGGTGTTTCTGACATAGAAGTTCGTAAACTGGGTTAGTTAGAGCCCAACTAATAATTCTGTACTTCACAAAACAAGTACATTTGGCAGAAATCTCACTGGAAGACTTTTAGTTTTGTTATAGGGCCCTATGATATCTGTAAGCACCCCTGATACTTAATATAAATCACAGATTGTCAACTGTGTATGAACTACCAGAAGATAAAAATTAGCTTTATGCTCACACGTTCTTCATATATATTTAGACATTAATTCACTGGACAAGTTATTTTTATATCCTTTTTCTATTGTATGGAGCTCTTATACACTGTATAAACAGATTTTTTATTTATTTTATTAAACCCTCAATAGTGCTTAGCAGTAATAGATAATATCATTTCTACTATCTTAAGCCTCACATGAACGCATTAGTTCAATTCTGTGCATTGGGGGCCGCGGTCCCCAATGCATGGGAAACATACGTGCGATGGCCGGGACGGATCCAGACGCGTGTGAAAGAGGCCTTAGGCTGAGTTCACTCTTCAGTTATTTGGTCAGTTATTTTGATCAGTTATTGTGAGCAAAAAATGCGAGCAGGTCAAAAACACTGAATAATTGCAAATCTTTACATTACACCTGAGTAGGCTTCATTACTGGTTTTGGCTCACAATAACTGATGAAAATAACTGACCAAATAACTAAAGTGTGAACTTGAACTAAGGTAAAAGAGACTCTTTCACCAGTGACCTCTTTATCTGTATAGACAAAAAAAAAAAGGGTTAAGCAGCACTCCATGTTCTATTTATTTGTCTCATTATCTGTATAGGCGCATAGCTGTGGTTCACTTCATTAAAACACTGTTTTGCTTTTGATGATCCGAGGCTCGAGTCCTGAGTTATGATACTTTTTCTTAATATGCAGATTAGACCTTTGGTGCAATAAGGGAGTCACCATTTCTCTTGTATATAGTCGGCTGGATCACAAATGGCGCAAAAAAACACCTCACCAGGCACTCATGTAGAGAATTAAAATTCTTCTTCTTTATTTCATATTCTTTTTGCCGTGTAAAAACAATGCGTTGTACAAATTAAAATGTATAAAAAGAGTTGTAATCAGTGGCGTACATAGAGAAGTAAGGGCCCTATAGCAAGGATCAAACCAGGCCCCCCCACACAGGACAGAAGGGTTTCCGACTAAACCCCTTTCAATGACCTTTGGGCCATTTTTTCCACTGCTTTATTTGCTAAAAGTTGTTCCTTTAGAGGGTAGTAAATCATGTTCCTTTCCTTATTAAGCCTTTTAACCTGACTAAGGGGGTTCTAGACCTCCGAAACGCGTCGTTTTTACACGGCAAAAAGAATATGCAATAAGGAAGAAGAATTTTCATTCTCTACATGAGTGCCTGGTCAGGTGGTTACTTGCACCATTTGTGATCCAGCCGACTATATACCATATATCCATTTGGAGAAGTCTTGGGCTCTATCTCCTGAAGCTTCTGGATACAGCGGCAGCATCCACCGAACCGGACACGCCTTACTCACAAACACACGGTAGAGTTGTGAGTTGTGCCTATTTCTAGCACAACTTGAGAAGGTGAGCCTTCATTTTGTTTGCTCTAATCACACTAATTAAGTTGTCAATATACTACCCTATGGTGCGCACTTTACCTTTGCTTTTCTAGCAAAAGTTGCCCAACTACAGAGACCATTTCTCTTGTTGCACCCAAGCTCCACTCTTTCTGTGGCCAGCCCCTCCCTTAATGCTTTACCACTAACTTACCTTGTCAATCAAAACAGCAAGGAAGGGCTGGCACCAGAAATGAATGGAGTTTGGGTGCAGTAAGAGCATTAACCATGCCCTCATTGTGCCAAAAGCCTAATCTGCATATTAAGAAAAAGTATCCTAACTCAGGAAAGGAGCCTCAGATCAACAAAAGAAAACATAATTTTAATCAGGTAAACCACAGCTATGTGTCTAAGCAAACCGTTAGATAGGGAGGTCCCTGGCAAAACATTCCCTTTAAAGGAGTTGTCCAGAATTAGATGTCTGCTTTCTTCCCAAAACAGCACCACACCTCTCTCTCTACAGGTTTTGTATGGTATTATAGTTCAACTGTATTCACTTTAATGAAGATGCTATACCCGACACATCGTATTGACAGATGTGGTTTTTGGTAGAAACCAGCCATCTTTGTTTAATCCTAGACAACACTTGAAGTTATTTTGGTGAGTATATGTTATTTTATTGGCTGACTTTTTTTTTATAACTTGGACAATTCCTTCAAAGGAAATGTGTAACTGAAAATGTTACCTGCCAGTTAAAACCAGATAGTAACATACATCCTTTTTTTCAATTTTTTATTTCTGATTACAGTTTTTTTATTCTATTTCCTGAACATATTTATGGGCCATAGACACAATGCTCAGGAGGGGGCCTTAGTGACTTCTATAAGGCCTTATGCACACGGCTGCAATTTGTGGTGCCCAATGCACGGGCGTGTAATTCGTCCGCACCGCAAAAAAATAGAACATGTTCTATTATTTGGAAAATGAAAAATAACAATATCAAAAAATAAAAAAAAAATATGTTAAACATAAAAATGTGATTTAAACAATAGGAGATTTTCTGATGACATATGCCCTTCAAGCAATGTACAATAAACACATTAGAAGCAAATTTCAGGTGCATGAAAAACTAATAAACAAAAAAGACATAATTATTGAAAGATATAAAATAACTTACAAACCCAGCTTCCAAGTCCCAGCACCAACAGTAGTTCATGAATCTTACAAAGCAGGCACGGAGGAAATCCCCAACTAGAATAGTCACATATGTCACCATAATATCAGATACGGTCAGCCTTACAAATTCCTAATTGGGATGCAAGCACACAAAAACAAGGTAGAATCTGATTGATTGAACAGCTACAATAATATAATATCACTATAAATTGAATTGAATTATCCAGAGATGCAAAGACAAACTACTAGCTTCTGATAACCTTACAAGAGAACACCAGCGCCTCAATGCTCCATTCCGGTACCGAGAACCCGTTCTGGCTTCTTCTGGTCCCTTAGCACTGCTGCACCCAAACACTGGCAAGTGGCAACGTGTCCCAAAGCAGCGCCATGGCCTCTTCATTGATTACTAGTTACATCACCATACTTTTGGTAGTGGTTGCACCTGATATTGCACCTTAGTCCTGATCAAGTAAAAACAAGGATCCCTGTAGACTCTTTGGTCAGCCCTTTTAATTATCATAATTATATGATTACAATAAATAATAATAATAAAAATGTATAAACATTTTGATTGAATGGTTGGCTATTTTATCTATTATTCCTTATGCGAGATATTATACGTTTTATTAATTTTTGGCTACTTATTGTTTATCAATGATAGTACGAGTTACCAGTATAGTGAATTATCTATATTGCTGGTTAGTGCTGGGCAGAATTTTACATCTAAGGCTCCTTTCACACCTGCGTTCAGGTGTCTGCTCGTGAGCTCCGTTTGAAGGGGCTCGCGAGCGGCCCTGAACGCAGCCATCTGGCCCTAATGCATTCTCAGTGGAGGCGGATCCACTGAGAATGCATCCGCCTGCCAGCGCTCAGCCTTTCCGTTCCGACTTACAATGTAAGTCAATGGGGACGGATCCGCTTAAAGATGACACCATATGGCTCAATCTTCAAGCGGATCCGTCCCCCATTGACTTTCGATGTAAAGTCTGAACGGATCCGCTCAGGCTACTTTCACACTTAGAAAATTTTTCTAAGTTATAATGCAGACGGATCCGTTCTAAACGGAGCCACCATCTGCATTAATATGAGCGGATCCGTTCAGAACGGATCCGATCGAACGCAGGTGTGAAAGTAGCCTTAGTCTGGAGATATCTCTAGTTGTGTGAAATTAGTATTCATTCTTTATTTGTGTGTAATTTGTAATAATTGTACATTTGCATATACCATGTAGCAATTTAAACAAACCAATAACAAAAGCCTGCCTGATTATGAGGGAATTATGAGCTTCTAGCTCCCGAAACATTTTTGTCACTCAATTTGTAAGCCTGAAAACATCTTATAGCAAATCAGTAAGATGTAGATATACTGAATTAATCAGATTGTGTCATAATACTTATACTATAAACATAGACATAGGCTATGATAGAGAGCTTACTACTTGAAATGCGTAAGCACACTTGTCGATTTTTATCTCTTTATTGCAGACAATGCTTGGATTTAGAAAACTCTTAATCTTAGGCATATTCCTGATTAAGAGTTTAATCAATCCATAGTCTATCTGCAATAAAGAAATATAGATTCCTGCTATTTAGAGTTAAAGGGGTGGTCCAGCTAAAAAAATATGGTGGTCATTTACTAACAGAAATTAACCTATATTGGCATATTTCTGATGTAGATAATGTCGCAAAGGTGATTTCTGCCAGAATCTGCATATTTTCCCGACTCATGCCAGGTTTAAAAAAGGGGCGTGGTATGGGCAGGAAAGAGGATGGGCCAACCTGCTTTAAGCATAGAAAATTGTATAAGCCAGCAAGGGAGCTAGCATAGATTTAGACCAGCGGTGGATGGGCTTAATTTCTGTAGAGGCTGGTGCACAGGATTATTAAGACCGGCGTCTACAATGCCAGTCTTAATAAATGACCCCCAATGTGCTTTTATGTGTTTAAAATAGATGGATACACCACTTACTATTCAGCTTGGATTAACAAAGGTGCCCCAATCTCAAGATGATAACCCTTGTCCTGGGTCCCAGCAGCTGCATTTATGACTTGTGTTCAATGTCAGAGAGTAGTCCCTGTGTTGGCACTGGTAATGTGCCAAAAGATGAAACCCTCTCCTGTGTTGAACACTAACCGGAAGTAGAACTGCTGTACAGTAGTGATATCTGTAGATATACTACTCATATAGTAATTGGTATATTTATCTATTTTACACATAGAAACATACTCTAGTTTGTAAGGTCAAAAAAGACAAACGTCCACCCATTCAGCCTATTATATTATTTTACTTCTTACTTTAGCTAAACTCAATTCCAAAGGCAAAATCTAAAGTTTTGATACCTGCAGTGTGGATATCAAAACTTTAGATTTGCCTTTGGGGCATTTTTCAAGCTGCACATGATCATTTCAAAGCACTAGTAACTGCAGTGCCCCATGAATGATACTGTCAACACTGACTCCTGATCGCTACTTTATATATGCATCCTGCCCATTCCACTGTCTTGCTGCCAAAAAGCTGTAATAGGGAGGACTCACAAGCTCCCACTCAGGGTTTTCTCCCCATTATGTTTTTAAAAGTAGTAAAGAAAAAACCTGGGGCTTCCGGTTCCAGTGTGCACATGTAAGGAAGGAGGGAGATGGAGCTCCGTGCCCCAAGGCTTGCATTCCAGGAAAATTACCGCGAATAGGGGCTGAATACCCCATCTACAAACACCCCCTGTGATGGAGAGGCACCATATGGATACATTTTTTGGGAAGAGTGGCTCCCCCGACCCCACATTTATCGCTCCCTCAAAGAAAGGAAAGACAGTCGCGGGGCAAGATGGCGGCCAATGCGGAAAGGACATACAGACTTACGAGATCCTCCTCACAGTCTCCACAGCACCAGGAGGATGTAGCAAGTAGTGGTGCAGAGGAAGAAGAGATCAGCCAACTCCCAGATCAGGACTTAACAATCTCCTGTCGGATATAAAAGCCACCCTCAAGGCAACCATCTCTTCAGCACTTCAACAATTGCAGAGGGAAGTGTCACAATACACCATCCAGATAACTGAACTGGAGCAAAGAGTAGACTTGGTGGAGGAGGAACTGGAGAAGGCCTAAACACAAGTACGAAAGGTCCTGAAAGACAAAGTGGAGGATATGGGGAATTGCTCCAGATGGAGCAATCTGAAAATAGTGGGCTTGCCGGAATTGGTTTCATCAAACCAACTGACCCAGATCTGGGCAGTGGAGATAATGCAACCCCTGGGGCTTCAAGGTACTTTTACAATGGAGAGAGCACACCGGCTTGGGCCTCCGAGTGCCTCGGACCAGGAGTTGGGAACGGCAATACTGATATCCACTATTGTAAAATACTTAACTTATGCTGCAAAGGAAGCGATCCTAAACAAGTACAGCTCACAGCCTATGATAGTGAGGGGACATAGGTTGTTATTGTTCAGCGACTATTCGGTGGAGGTGGCAAGATGCAGGAGGGTGTTCTCCCATATTTACTCCCCACTAGTTAAAAAGAAAACCAAATTCGCCTTGCTCTACCCAGCGACACTGAGGGTGTTCAGATTGGATGGCTGCACGGAGACCTTTCTCACGCCAAAAGAAGCCATGGAGGCACTGGAAATATAAAGTGGCCTGTCCCCCTCTCAAACAAGCCCATCACACTGAGGCAAACTTTCTGCACGAGGGAGACGAGGGATGGGACAGGTGTGACATAGCTCCCCAAGACCTTCATTCAACCAGGATGCTTCAGATGACTCTCAAGATCAGAGACCTGGTTGGGACTGATGGAGCACACAAAAACTGTAGAGGAATATGATTATACAAGGGGACATGGTTATCTTTCTTATTTTTCTTGTTAAATCAAAGTTCTAAGTATATTTTGTGATATGATAAACCGATGGAATAGTATTGTTAAACTATCTAGTGGACAGGACGGTGTATATACGAGGGCCTGCAGATGAGCTGACCCTGTAAAAGATTGTAGGTGAGCTGACCTTGTAAAAAATAGTATGCAAGGGCCTGCTGGTGAGCTGACCCTGTAAAAGATTTGAGGTGCGAGCATGCTGGTAAGCTGACCCTGTAAAAAATAATATGCGAGGGCCTGCTCGTGAGCTGACCCTGTAAAAAAATATATGCGAGGGCCTGCTGGTGAGCTGACCCAGTAAAAGATTTCAGGTGAGGGCCTGCTGGTGAGCTGACCCTGTAAAACATTATATGCGAAGGCCTGCTGGTGAGCTGACCCTGTAAAAGATTGTAGGTGAGGGCCTGCTGCATAAAGAGTGTTATAAAAAATTGCCAGTGCACAAAACTTCACATTTTATAAGGTCTCACTAGATATTATTGATTTTCGCACTAAGTATTCCTGTGACATCAAACCCACTATGTTAGTAGCATATTTGTATGGACAGCAGAGAAATTGATTTTACATGCACATTGCACATCCATTGTCATGCCTCACACTATATTCCGCATACACGATATAACAGGAACACACACACTATATACCGCACACACACACAGAGTCTATAGATTATAGTTTGTATCCTGTTGGTCAGGAGAAGCTTTCTTTGTCAGACCACCAGTATTTGCTGGTTAATTTAGTGTTACCCAGGATGCATTCCAGGCAGGCGAACCAGATGTACACCCCATACTGTACAGTCACTTCACTAGACAGGTACATCTCTGCTTAGCTGGACAGTATCTGATAGCTCAGACCCCACCCACATACAGTCACAATACAATCCCATCTTCTAACCGTAACAGTAAGGCCGCATGCACATGGTCGTGTTTTTTCAGAACTACGGACTGTACAAACCCGTCCTGCAGAGTGGACGAGCGCACGGCGTCATTGGTTACTAACTCGCTATGACGCCGTGCACTTCTTGCCGCCATCACTATACTGTAATACACTTGTATAGATCATACAAGTGTATCACAGTACAGCGGTGGTGGCCTGAAGCGCACGTCGTCATAGCAATCAATGATGCCGTCCACTTATCCACTCTGCAGGACGGCAGGACAAGTTTGTATGGTCCTTAGTTTTGAAAAAACACGCCTATGTGCAGGCGGCCTAAATCTAATATTTTCACCTCAAAGCATTAAATACTTTTTGCAGTTTACTTGAGTAAATTATTTCAATACTATTTATTATTTTTTAAAATTGGGATTATATGCTTTCATTTTTCACTCGCAGCGGATGTTGGGTCTGGGATACGACCGCACCCTGTCCCATGCCGAGAAACAGAGGATTGTGCGGTAGTTGGCCTATGAAATGTGGCGCCAAATGGGTTGAAAACACTGCCGTCTGGCCATTATAAAAAAATTGTCAGACATGAAGCGAAGACACCCCCGGTTTATAAAAAGAATCCGGGATGAAAAATTCCTAGGTACATATAAATAACTTTTGTATGGTTTGCCAACACTTTGTAATGTATACAGTGCTAAGCAAAAGTATTCACCCCCCTTTACTTCGTTCTTTTTTTTTGTTGCCTCTCTCACTGGAATTAACTAAGATTTGATTGAGGATTTGCCTCATTAAATTTGTAAAACATGCCCACATTTTAGACCTTCTTTTAAATTAGTTAATTGTAAAGCATACAACTAATAGGACAAAATAACAGAAAAGGTCAATGTGCATAACTATTCACCCCCCTAAAGTCAATACTTTATAGAGCCACCTTTTGCAACAATCACAGCTCCAAGTCGCTTTGGATAAGCCTCTATGAGAAGTTGCCACATCTTACCACAGGTGTTTTTGCCCATTCCTCCTTGCAATACTGATTCTGCTCGTTCCAATTTCATGGTTTGCGCTTGTGAACAGCAATCTTTAAGTCTGACCACAGATTTTCTATTGGCTTGAGATCTGGGCTTTGACTAGGCCATTCCAACACATTTATATGTTTACCCTTAAACCACTCAAGTGTTGCTGTAGCAGTGTGTTTGTGGTCATTGTCCTGCTAGAAGGTGAACCTCCGTCTTACCCTCAAATCACGCACAGAATGGTACAGGTTTAGCTCAAGAATATCCCTGTCCATGTTTCCCTCACCTCTTACCAGTTTCCCAATCCCGGCTGCTGAAAATCATCCCCACAGCATGATGCTGCCACCACCATGTTTCATTGTGGGGATGGTGTTCTTTGGGTGATGTGTTGGCTTTGTGCCAGACAAGTGATGGACTGAACCATCAATGTGTCTGCAGTAGAAGCCTGAGGGCTAGCCTCCTTCCTACAGGCTATGGACCCAGGACTATGGAGACCCCCACTCTGACCTATTTGGTTTAGAGGGAACTCTAAACCATTAATTTTTGGTTGAGTTTATAGGCCACATCTTTCGTATTCCACATTAAAGTTGCATGGTGTGAATTCATAAACGCAATAAGGGTTAACTCTGCTCTGAGACTCCCAATGAATGGGGTTTATTTGTCCCTTTGTTCTATTGTGTTAGTGATGGGATTAAGAAGTAGCCGACTCTGGTGTAGTGAAGTAGATCATCCTATGATACACTGAGGAGATAATCCCATCCCATGGGTCTCCTCTCGCCCTATTGCTCCATCAAGACACTATGGAGGGGATGTCTTTTTTCATACTGTTAATTTTTCATTGAGTTATGCATCATAAAGCTGGCAGCCACTGCAATTATATATAGATCCCTCCATATTGGAATTTCTTTATATCAATTTTTCTTAAGATTTTGGAGTTGTTTATCTAAAATCTGAACATTCTGTGATCACAGAAGTTCCTATTCCCTTCATTCGGAGAAGGCGATCGGCGGAGGCCGTGGAGGTTGTGGAGGTAGAGGAGGAAGAGGAGGCCGGACCCTCCCAGCCTATTGAGCCACCCCCACCAGATGTGGGAAAAGTGAAGGAGGTGGAAAGTGCTGTACCCTCCAGCACCACCCCATCTTAGGACTCGGAGGAAGAGGAGGTGATCACCAGCCCCCGCCAGAGGGTAAATATGTGCACATAACAATATTATTATGTATCCATAACATGTACATAAACATTAAAACATTAAAAAGGGCCAACAATGAGGCGACAACATACACTATAGTAATACAAAAAAAAAGAACACTGGACAATAACACTTTAATCTACATTAAAACCATTAATTTAACAAATAAATAATATTAAACTCAATAGAACTATCACTAACTAACAAACAAAATTAAATGATACTGTACTGAAATATCACTAATAAACTATATAATGATCATAAATATCACTAACTAACGTATTGAGATTTAAATCGTCAATGTGTATAAAGCCTATAAAAAAAGAAGGTAAACAATAGACAGACATATTTTGTACCGCCGTGTACATATCGACCGTCTCTATAAAAATATCCTATGATCTAACCCCTCCGATGAACACTAAAAATAAAAAAATAAACAATTAAACGAAAATATTAATTTATTCAACCTAACATCACTGAAAGTGCAACACCAAACTATCAAAAAAGGCATATGCCCCCCAAAATAGTAACAATCAGTCAGTTCATTCTGCTAAAAATGAGACCCTACCATTAGACAATCGCCAAATAAAAACAATAATATGGCTCCCAAAATATGGAGACAGTAAAACATGAATTGTTTTTGGTTTAACAATGCTTTTATTTTGTAAAATAGAAATAACTAAAACCTAAGGAAAAATATTAAGTTTGCTGCATCTGTACCAACCAGCTGTCTAAATGCGGGGGTTAATCGGAACAGGATGCTCGCTGAAATCATTCAGCGGGCATCCTGTCACAACGCCGGGGAGGATCATATGACCCCCCGTATCGGCGATCGCAGCAAACCGCAGGTCAATTCAGACCTGCCGGTTTGCAACGCTTTCTGCAGTTTCTGATCACCGCGGTCCCTGACTGCGGAGATCAGAAAATTTTAAATGCCCAAAATAAAGATTTTCACCCCCCTGCACCCCTGAATGAATTTATGCCGGCGGGTGGTGCAGGGGGGGGGTTGCAGGCGGTGCAGGAGGTGGGCAGTGCGGCAGGCGGCCGCCTCCTCCTGAATATTCATTGGTGTCAAGTGGTTATACCAGAGTGTCAGCACATTGCTGACACTTTGGTATAAACGGCTGACATCTGTGCTGTGATGTCAGCCGTTTAACACTTTCCATATCGCGGTCTGTACGGACAGCTGTATGGAAAGGGTTAACAGTCAGGGAGCTCCCTCCCTCTCCCATGGGGGGGCTGCTGTGCCTTTGCAGCCCCCAGACAGGATGGGGTGACAGAGGGAGGTAGCCCCCCTCCTTACCCTTCCCCGTCTGCTGATTTGTGGCAGACGGGGAAGGTTCCCATGGCAACAGGACGCCTTCTCAGGCATCCTGCTGTCCATGGTGCTGAACAGATCTGTTCTAAAGGCATAGATCTGTTCAGACAAAGTGTAAGTAAAATACAGTACAATACACTATATAGTGTGCTATACTGTATTATACAGACATCAGACCCAGTGGATCTTCAAGAACCAAGTGGGTCTGGGTCAGGTCAAAAAAAGTAAAAAAAAGTGAAAAAGTAAAGATAAAAAAACATTTATTACTGAATAAAAAAATAAAATAATACGCTACACATAGTAGGTATCGCCGCGTCCGTAACGACCTGAACTATGAAACGGTCATGTTACTTTCCCCGAACGGTGAATGCCATAAAAATAAAAAAATAAAAACTATGAGAAAATTGAAATTTTGCCCACCTTACTTCCCAAAATAGGTAATAAAAGTGATAAAAAAGTCGCATGTATGCCAAAATAATACCAATCAAACCGTCATCTCATCCTGAAAAAATCATACCCTACCCCAGATAATCGCCCAAAAACTAAAAAAACTATGGCTCTTAGACTGTGGAAACACTAAAACATGATTTTTTTTGTTTCAAAAATGAAATCATTGTGTAAAACTTACATAAATAAAAGTATACATATTAGGTATCGCCGCGTCCGTATCGACCGGCTCTATAAAAATATCACATGACCTAACCCCTCAGGTGAACACTGTAAAAAAATTTAAATAAAAATGGTGTAAAAAAAGCCATCTTTTGTCATCTTACGTCACAAAAAGTGTAATAGCAAGCGATCAAAAAGTCATATGCACCCCAAAATAGTGCCAATCAAACCGTCATCTCATCCCACAAAAAATGAGACCTCACCTAAGATAATCTCCCAAAAACTGAAAAAACTATGGCTCTCAGACTATGGAGACACTAAAGCATGATTTTTTTCTGTTTCAAAAATGAAATCATTGTGTAAAACTTACATAAATAAAAAAATTGTATACATATTAGGTATCGCCGCATCTGTGAAAACCTGCTCTATAAAAATACCACATGATCTAACCTGTCAGATGAATGTTGTAAATAACAAAAAAAAAGTTCCAAAAAAGCTATTTCTTGTTACCTTGCCTCACAAAAAGTGTAATATAGAGCAACCAAAAATCATATGTACCCTAAACTAGTACCAACAAAACTTCCACCCTATCCCGTAGTTTCTAAAATGGGGTCACTTTTTTGGAGTTTCTACTCTAGGGGTGCATCAGGGGGGCTTCAAATGGGACATGGTGTCCAAAAAAACAGTCTAGCAAAATCTGCCTTCCAAAAACCGTATGGCATTCCTTTACTTCTACACCCCGTACAGCAGTTTACGACCACATAGGGTGTGTTTCTGTAAACTACAGAATCAGGGCCATAAATAATGAGTTTTGTTTGGCTGTTAACCCTTGCTTTGTAACTGGAAAAAAAAATAGTGAAATGGAAAATCTGCAAAATAAGTGAAATTTTGAAATTGTATCTATATTTTCCATTAAATCTTGTGCAACACCTAAAGGTATTGAGTTTGTACTCTAGGGGTGCATCAGGGAGGCTTCAAATGGGACATGGTGTAAATAAACCAGTCCAGCAAAATCTGCCTTCCAAAAACCACACAGCGCACCTTTCCCTCTACGCCCTACTGTGTGCCCGTACAGTAGTTTGTTGCCACATGTGGGGTGTTTCTGCAAACTACAGAATCGGGGCAATAAAAATAGTATTTTGTTTGGCTGTTAACTCTTGCTTTGTTACTGTAAAAAATGGATAAAAATTGAAAATTTGCCCAAAAATTTTAATTCTCAAATTTCATCTCCATTTGCCAATAACTCTTGTGCAACACCTAAAATGTTAACAAAGTTTGCAAAATCAGTTTTGAATACCTTGAGTGGTGTAGTTTCTTAGATGGGGTCACTTTTATTGAGTTTGTACTCTAGGGGTGCATCAGGGGGGCTTCAAATGGGACATGGTGTAAATAAACCAGTCCAGCAAAATCTGCCTTCCAAAAACCACACGGCGCACCTTTCCCTCTACGCCCTACTGTGTGCCCGTACAGTAGTTCACGGCCACATATGGGGTGTTTCTGCAAACTACAGAATCGAGGCAATAAATATAGCATTTTGTTTGGCTGTTAACCCTTGCTTTGTTATTGTAAAAAATGTATTAAAATGGAAAATTTGCCAAAAAATCAGTTTTGAATACCTTGAGGGGTGTAGTTTCTAGAATGGGGTCATTTTTGGATGGTTTCTATTATGTTAGCCTCACAAAGTGACTTCAGGTCTGAACTGGTCCCTAAAAAGTGGGTTTTTGAAAATTTCTGAAAAATTTCAAGATTTTCTTCTAAACTTCTAAGCCTTGTAACATCCCCCAAAAATAAAATATCATTCCCAAATTGATCCAAACATGAAGTAAACATAAGTGGAATGTAAAGTAATAACTATTTTTGTAGGTATTACTATTTATTATAGAAGTAGAGAAATTGGAAAACTTGGAAATGTGCAACTTTTTACAAATTTTTTGTAAATTTTGTATTTTTTTTATAAATAAAAATGAATTTTTTTAACTTAATTTTACCAGTGTCATGAAGTACAATATGTGACAAAAAAAAATCTCAGAATGGCCTGGATAAGTCTAAGCGTTTTAAAGTTATCAGCACTTAAAGTGACACTGGTCAGATTTGCAAAAAATGGCCAAGTCCTTAAGGTGAAATAGGGCTGAGTCCTTAAGGGGTTAAAGGTTTAATAAGAGTTGCAAATAATGTTCACTTTTTTTTTTCAAACGGGAATGAAGACATTGAAGGCTAAATTGCTCAAAATGCAAAAGGATAGCACAATGATATGCGGGCCATTCAGGAGCGCATAAAGGCCATGGAGGAGGGGCTACGGCAGGCCATGAAGGGGGTGCATGAGATGATCATGCTTTTGGAAAAGTTGCCATAATAAAAAAAAAAATCGAATACGTTATATAAATCGTTTGTACAGTTATAATGTGTATTTAGTTTTTTTTTATATTGCTCGGTTTTAGTGTAATTGCTCAGCCTAAATCAGCCAGAACTGAGAGCAGACGGTAAATACATGTAAAATACATATGGGGTCCATTCACACGTCTATAAAATGTGTCCGCATCCGTTCCACTATTGAGAGGAACGTTTACAGACCCATTGATTTTAAATTCCAGTCTGAAAAATTAGGCATTCACAGGATACAGAAGTAAGTGTCGACCATTACAGGCCCCAAAAATGAGCCTACAGGCGTTCACCTGACAGCAAATAAATTTGTATTCTGTGGCTGTTGGTACATTAGGCATTCACAGGAAACAGAAGTATGTGTCGGCCATTACAGGCCCCAAAAAGTAGCGGACAGGCATTCACCTGACAGCAAATAAATTTGTATTCTTTGGCTGGTGGTACATTAGGCATTCACAGCCAGAATACAGAAGTACGTGTCGGCCATTACAGGCCCCAAAAATTAGGCATTCAACGAACCTAAAAGGCCTTTTATGCCGCTGTATTTACCAAAGACAGGGACCATAAATTGTTATGGGTGGTGGCGGATATGGGCTGTCATGAGGAATTTGAATCAAACATGGTCTAATGGTCACATATGTGGAATTCCTCCAAGATCCATGCCTCATTCATTTTTAGAAATGTGAGGCAGTCAACACTGTCATGAGCTAGGCCATTGCGCTTATCGGTCACGATCCCCCCTGCTGTGCTGAATGTCCTTTCGGACAGGACACTTGACGAGGGGCAAGCCAACAGTTCCATTGTAAATTGTGCAAGCTCTGGCCAGAGGTCAAGCCTGCCCACCCAGTAGTCCAGAGGTTCATCACTTCTCAGAGCGTCCAAATCGGCCGTTAACCCGATGCAGTCGGACACCTGCCAGTCTAGGCATTCCCTGAGACTGGATCCAGAGGACAGCTGTTGATGGGTCAGCTGAAAGAATGTTCTCATATCAGAAGTGACCAACACATCTTCAAACCGCGTTCTTAATGCAGGCGCTGTTGGATTGGAACCCACAACTGTTTCTCTGTGAGTAGAAATTCCTCTGCCAGCGCCCAAAAAAGCAGAATGCAGCATTTCTCTAAGAAAGGCCTGTAAGTGCTGTATTCTGACAGCCCTCTGTGATGGTGGTAACATTTCCACCATTTTTTGTTTGTATCGGGGGTCTAAGTACGTTGCCACCTAGTACTGGTCCTTGCCCTTTATGCTTTTTATACGGGGGTCCCTCTTAAAACACTGGAGCATGAAGGCCCCCATCTGCACTAAACTGGAAGCAGTGTAGTGGCCTGGCTCCTGCTAATGATCCAGGATAATGGTGTCCTCAATCTCCTCCCCCCATCTACGGACAATACCAGGGATCACAGAAAGGTTTAAAGCATGCTCTTCTTGCTCCTTCTTCTCCCCGGCACCATCCTCCTCTGACTCCTGTTGTTCACTTGTCTCAGATGAAGTAGCCCTCCCTGGGAATTCATCCAGCATTGCGACTTCCTCATCTTCCAGCTCCTGCTCCTCGACGGCTTGATGTCGGCTTGACACCACGCAATGCATTCTGCAGAAAGAAGGCAAATGGTACGATGTCACTGATGGCGCCCTGGCTGCGACTGACCAGTTTGCTGATCTCACCAAATGGCCGCAGAAGTCTGGCATGGTGAAAAAAAAAACATGCTCCCAGAACCTGTCCTGCCGCAGAGTTCGTACAGGTAGTCAGGTAGTCATTAACTGGACGTTTCTGCTGGAGCAACCTATCGAGCATATACAAGGTTGAGTTCCATCGCGTCGGGCAGTCACAAATAAGACGTCTGACAGGCAGGTTGTGTCACCGCCAAATGTCAGCAAGGCGAGCCATGGCCGTGTAAGATCTTCTGAAATGGCCCGAGATTTTCCTAGCCTGCCGCAAGACATCCTTTACCCCGGGGTATTTGACAATGAATCGCTGCACGACCAAGGACGTGTGCCATGCATGGCACGTGTGTCATTTTGCCCTGTTTCAGCACGCTCAGCAGACCAACTGTCAAGTTGAGCGGTGTTAGCTACTGATCTGCCTGCGGACGCAAAGCTGAAAGGACTGCAGGACCGGTGTGGCTCTTGGCTTCCAGGCACAACAGACGCAGCACAGCAACGTCTCACCTGGCATGTCGAATAGGTTCTGGGGATCTTGGCCGGCGCAGCGGAATAGATGGCAGCAGCAGAAAAGGAGGAGTCAGCCGAGGAGGAGAGGGAGGATGTAGTAGGAGGAGGAGAAGAGGCAGGCCTGCATGCAATCTGTGGCGGTAAAACCAAATTTACACGGTTGCCACAGGTTACATGCTTGACAGGCCGTCAGAAGGTTCACCCAGTGGGCAGTAAATAGTTATTGTAAGTTATATACCTTCCCTGTCCGTGTTTGCTAGACCACGTGTCTGTGGTCAGATGTATCTTGGCACTGGTTGCCGGAGATACATTCACTTGCCGCTGTATATAGCTCTGGCATGCCCTTCTGCGAGAAATATTTCCTTCCTGGGACCTCCCATTGTGGTGTTCCAATGGCCACAAATTTTTGAAAAGGCCTTAGAGTCCACAAGTTTATATGGCAGTAGTTGGCGGGCTATCAGTTCCGAAAAGCCAGCGGTCAACCGTTGGGCAAGAGGGTTATCCGGCATCATAATTTTTTTACGCTCGAACATTTGGGCCACGGAAGCCTGCCTTTTTCCTGACAAACGTGAGGACTGCATGATGGAAGGTGGAGTGGAGGACAATTGTGAGGAGAAGGAGAAGAGGCTGGACAGTGAGAGCCTGGACTGTGGCTTTGTGGGTTCTGACGGCGTTGCTCCCACTGGGCTCGGTGATGTGAGGCCAGGTGCCTTCTTAAGGCGGTCGTCCCTAGGTGGGTGTTTAAGCTTACCGCGACTTATGCGTTGACTGCAAAGGCTGCAGATGGCAACACTATTGTCAGCAGCTGACACATTTAAGCCATGTGCCGGCATCCTGGGAGCGCAAGATGTGACCGTACATGGTTGATGGCTCGCTCCTTATATATTAGCATGGTTTGTCCCTTCTGTGCAATGTAAGTTCGGCCTGCTTCTTCTCCCTATCTGCTGGTCCATCTCTCCCTCTGAACTCCCCTCCTCTTCCTCTCTTGTGTGCACCCACGTTACATCCATAGACACGTAATCATCGACGTCACCTTCCCCACCACTAACATTAGAGATCTCGGAGTAGGCAGCAACAGCGGGGACCAAGCATCTTGAGCTGATCTGGGTACTGTCGTCAGACTGCTGAGTGGTGGCTGTTGCTACCTCCTCTTCCTGATCTGATGCCAAGAATGGCTGTACATCGGAAATATCTTGTGATGAATCGGAAAATAATTCCTGTGACTCAAGTGGAGGGTATATGGTAGTGGTGGTGTTGGTGGTTGTGTCTTTGGGGGTGCACACAGCAGAGAGTGAAGAGGGTGCAGATAGAGAGGATGAGGAGGGCACAGAAGCAGAAGGCTGAGTGAGCCACTCAACCAAGTCTGGTGCGTCCTTTGACGTAATTGAACGCACCTTCTGCAACTTCCCACTTTGACTCCGGCCTGGTGCTCCTGCCCTACTACCCCTGCTGAAGGGCCTGCCTCTTCTTGTGCCTTTCATTTTTTAAATGACCCGGTGACAAAAGTCTCTAGAAAAGCGCAGTGTATATGGAAAAAGGTATATAACACCATGCTTCAATATGTCGTTACTGGGGGGACACTGGTCTATCACACCAATTATAAAAAAAAATAAAAAATCCAGGAAATTTTTTCACTGTGTATAGCAGAGGTAATGCAGTGAAAGCGGCTAAATTTCTGCAGCACCCAAATACACTAATTGAAAAGTATATTTTTAGATAACACCCCGCTTCAATATGTCGTTTTGGGGGTCACTGGTCTATAATCACAACAGTTATAAAAAAAAATCCTTTAAATTTTCTCACTGTGTGTAGCAGAGGTAACACAGTGAAAGTGGATACATTTCTGCAGTAGCCAAATACATCATTGGAAAAGTATATTTTTAGATAACACCCCGCTTCAATATGTCATTTTGGGGGCCACTGGTCTATAATCACACCAGTTATAAAAATGTTTTCCTTTACATTTTCTCACTGTGTGTAGCAGAGGTAACGCAGTGAAATCGGATACATTTCTGCAGCACCCAAATACACAATTTGAGTAGTATATTCTTAGATAACACCCTGCTTAAATATGTTGTTTTGGGGGCCACTGGTCTATCACACCAATTATAAAAATGTTTTCCTTAAAATTTTCTCACTGTGTGTAGTAGAGGTAACGCAGTGAAAGTGGATACATTTCTGCCGCACCCAAATACACTATTTGAAAAGTATATTCTTATATAACACCCCGCTTCAATATGTGGTTTTGGGGGCCACTGGTCTATCACACCAGTTATAATACTTTTTTCTAATTGCGTTTGTCACTCTTTGTAATTGTAGTATCGCTGCAGAACCGATCACCAGTCACAATGCTGCACTATACAAGTCCACTATAATATGCTTTCTATATTAGAAAGTATATTATAAGTGTATTACACCCCTATATACTGCACACCAATCAATAGCACACCTATACCAATCCTTAAAAGGACTTTTGTGGACCTATTAGCTAGCGATTTGTGTCACTATTAACACTCTAACAGTCTGTCCCTGCTCCACACAGCAACCTCTCCCTACACTGACAAAAGACAGAATGAAAAATGACAGCCAGATAGAAACATAGAATGTGTCGGCAGATAAGAACCATTTGGCCCATCTAGTCTGCCCAATATACTGAATACTATGAATAGCCGCTGGCCCTATCTTATATGAAGGATGGCCTTATGCCTATACCATGCATGCTTCAACTGCTATTCCATGCATCCACTACTCTCTCAGTAAAGTAATACTTCCTGATATTACCTTTAAACCTTTTCCCCTCTAATTTAAAACTATGTCCTCTTGTAGCAGTTTTTCTTCTTTTAAATATTCTCTCCTCTTTTACCTTGTTGATTCCCTTTATGTATTTAAAAGTTTCTATCATATCCCCTCTGTCTCATATTTCTTCCAAGCTATACATGTTAAGGTCCTTTAATCTTTCCTAGTAATGTCTTTGTATGAGGTAGGGGGTATGTCCATGTGCTGAAATGTCTCAATTGGCTGTCCTGTACCACCTGATGGATGTGTCATGGGTCAAAGTTCTTCACAATGTAAAATAATATGGCGCCGGCGAATATCGCCATATGTTCACATGTTCGGCGAACCGCGAATGAGTAAAGTTCCCCGCGAACCGACCGCCGGATGAACCGCAAGGCCATCTCTACCTGCTGGTGATCTGACCCTATAAAACATTGTAGGTAAGCGCCTGCTGGTGAGCTGACCCTGTAAAACATTATACGCAAGGGCCTGCTGGTGAGCTGACCCGCTAAAACATTATATGTGAGGGCCTGCTGGTGAGCTGACCCTCTAAAACATTATATGCAAGGGCCTGCTGGTGAACTGACCGTCTAAAAAGTTATATGCGAGGGCCTGCTGGTGAGCTGACCCTGTAAAACATTGTAGGTGAGGGCCTGCTGGTGAGCTGACCCTCTAAAAAATAATATACGAGAGCCTGCAGATGAGCTGACCCTGTAAAACATTGTAGATGAAGGCCTGCCGTGAGCTGACCTTGTAAAAAATTATATGTGAGGGCCTGCTGGTGAGCTAACCCTGTAAAAGATTTGAGGTGCGAGTCTACTGGTGAGCTGACCCTGTAAAGGATTTTAGGTGCAGGCCTGCTGGTGAGCTGACCCTGTAAAAGATTGTAGGTGAGGGCCTGTTGATGAGCTGACCCTGTAAAAAATTATGTGCGAGGGCCTTCAGGTCAGCTGACCCTGTAAAAGATTTTAGGTGCAGGCCTGCAGGTGAGATGACCCTCTAAAAGATTTTAAGTGAGGGCCTGCTGGTGAGCTGACCCTGTAAAAGATTTTAGGTGTTGGCCTGCCTGTGAGCTGACCCTTTAAAAGATTTTAGGTGTAGGCCTGCAGGTGAGCTGACCCTGTAAAAGATTGTAGGTGAGGGCCTGTTGGTAAGCAGACCCTCTAAAAGGTTGTAGGTGAGGACTTGTAGGTGAGCTGACCCTCTAAAACATTATATGCGAGGGCCTGCAGATGAGTTGACCCTGTAAAAGATTGTAGGTAAAGGCCTGCTGGTGAGCTGACCCTGTAAAAATTATATGCGAGGGCCTGCTGGTGAGCTGACCCTGTAAAACATTATATGCGAGGGCCTGCTGGTGAGCTGACCCTGTAAAAGATTGTAGGTGAGAGTCGGTAGGAGAGATGACCCTTTAAAAGGTTGTAGGTGAGGACCTGCAGGTGAGCTGACCCTCTAAAAAATTATATACGAGGCCCTGCAGATGAGGTGACCCTGTAAAACATTATATGCAAGAGTCTGCTGGTAAGCTGACCCTTTAAAAGATTTTTGGTGAGGGCCTGCTGGTGAGGTGACCCTGTAAAAGATTTTAGGTGCGAGCCTGCTGGTGAGCTGACCCTGTAAAAGATTGTAGGTGAAGGCCTGCTGGTGAGCTGACCCTGTAAAAATTATATGCGAGGGCCTGCTGGTGAGCTGACCCTGTAAAAATTTATATGCGAGGGACTGCTGGTGAGCTGACCCTGTAAAAAATTGTAGGTGAAGGCCCGCTGGTGAGCTGACCCTATAAAAAATTATACCTGTGTTTGTGGTGGAAGGGGTGCATGGGAATACAGTGTATTAAATACATTATAAACAACACATTTAAAGTGCCTTTTCTGCTCTTTAGCTTTACTCTGGAGGAGTCTAAAAGTCATGGTCAATGCAGGCCTTGTTCATTTTTATTAGTCAACCTGTCAGCATTTGCAGTTGACAGGCGGATACGCTTATGTGTTATAATGCCACCAGCAGCACTAAATACCCGCTTAGACAAAACGTTGGCGGCAGGGCAGGCCAGCACCTCCAAGGCATAGAGTGCCAGTTCGTGCCACGTGTGGAACTTGGACACCCAGTAGTTGTAAGGCACTGAGGGATCATTGAGGACGCTGACACGGTCTGCTATGTATTCCTTTACCATATTCCAATTTTTTTCCCTCCTTGTGACACTAGGCCGCACATCAGGGTGGCGGGGTGTCATGAAACTGCCCCAGGCTTTGGAGAGTGTTGCAACTGCTGTGTGTTCCCCTTGTCTCCCCTCCTCGGTTGGCCAAGGAACTACGGACTCTGCCGCCAGCGTTGTCAGATGGAAATTTTTGGAGCAATTTCTCAACAAGGATCTTCTCGTATTGCACCGTCTTGCTCGTCCTCTCCACCAGAGGAATGAGGGATGAGAAGTTCTCTTTGTAGTGGGGGTAGAGAAGAGTGAACGACCAGTAATCCATGTTGTCTAAAATACATACAACGCGCGAGTCGCGGGAAAGGCAGCCTAACATGAAGTCAGCCATGTGTGCCAGAGTACCAACGAGCAAGACTTTGCTGTCGTCACTCTCAATCTCCTCATCTGCACACACCCACACTGAACAGGTGGAATTAAAATTCCATGGGTACTACACAATGTAGCGGAGGCAATCGTCTCCTCCTCCTCTTCATCGTCCAATTTGCGCTGATAAGGCGAACTGGGGTAGTCTGGCTATCGCCCTGTGTAATGTCTTCCCCTATTTCAACGTCTTCCAATTGCCAAGCATCGTCCTTAATTGTGAGCAGAGAGCGTTTGAGTAGATACAGAAGTGGGATGGTGGGATGGTTACGCTGATAATCGCGTGTTGCTGACCATCTGTGTTGATTCCTCAAAGATGGCCTTGGAAATGTTGCCATTTCCAAGGCCATCCGCAAACATGTGAAACAAAGAGTTCCAGCTCGTGCTTACGTTGCACAACAGCCAGTAAGCTGGCGATTTCAAGCGCTGCTGCAGCGTTGACAGACCTGCTGAAGCTGTCTATGATTTTCGGAAATGTGCACACACGCGGTGCACCTTCATCAGTAGCTCAGGCAAATTGGGGTAGGTTTTAAGAAACCACTGAACCACTAAGTTTAAGATGTGGGCTAGGCATGGGATGTGTCTGAGCTTGGTAAGCTCCAAAGCCACCACTAAGTTACAGCCATTATCAGACTCAACCATGCCTGGTTCTAGGTTGAGTGGCGAGAGCCACACCTCAGTCTGGTCTCTTATCCCCTGCCACAGCTCTGCGGCTGTGTGCCGTTTTTCCCCTAAGAATATCAGCTTCAGCACAGCCTGTTGCTGCTTCCCCACTGCAGTGCTACACTGTTTCCAGCTACTGATGGCTGACTGGTGCTGCATGAGGATAATTTGGAAGTGATAGTGGAGAAGTGGGGGTTGGAGCCACTAAGGTAGGTGGTGGCGGAAACACTGATGGAATTAGGGCCCTCAATTCTTGGCGTCTGTAGCACCTGTGCCATCCCAGGGTACAACTCACTTCCGGCCTCCACAATGTTCACCCAGTGTGCACTTGTCCATGGTTAAGTGGACCTTCCTAGTAACTGCGCTAGGCAGGGCACATGTGATGTTACGGGACACATGTTGGTGTAAGGCGGGCACGGCACACCTTGAAAAATAGTGGCGGCTGGGGACTGCGTAACGTGGGACGGCCGCCGAAACCAGGCTGCAGAAGGCCTCAGTGTCCACAAGACTAAGTGGCAACATTTCCAAGACCATTATTTTGGAAAGCTGCGCATTTAGTGCTATGGCCTGTGGGTGGGTGGTTGGGTATTTACGCTTGTGTTCAAATGCCTGAGGTAAGGACATTTGGACGCTGTGCTGGGACACGGAAGACGATGTGGTCACTGATGGTGCTTGCAAAGGTCCAGGTGCAGGGCGGGAGGCATCCGGGCCTGCGCCTTCGACAGGGGATTGGCCAGCACATACCACAGGGGAGGAGGAGTTAGTGGTGTGACCCGCAGACACAGATTGTGGACCCAGGTTTTCGTCCCACTTATTACGGTGTTAGGAATCCATTTGGCGGATCATGTTGGTGGTGGTGAGGTTGCTAGTGTTCACGCCCCGACTCATTTTGGTACGACACAGGTTGCAAACTACTATTCTTTTGTTGTCCGCACTTTCCTCAAAAAAAGCACCATACTGCGGAACACCTACCCCTTGGCAAGGGAGATTTCCACAAGGGGGTGCTCCAGGGAACAGTTGCGGGCCTGTTTGGTGTGGCCTGCTTTTCCCTTTTGCCACCCCGCTGCATCTTCCAGCCTGTTGCGGTACAGCAAATCCCTCCCCCTCTGTACTGCTGTCCTCTCTCGGCTTTCCACCTTCCCAGGTTGGGTCAGTGACTTCATCGTCCACCACCTCCTCTTACACTTCCTCACTCTGCTCATCCTCCTGACTTGTTGACCTAACCACTACCTCAGTGATTGACAACTGTGTCTCATCGTCTTCATCAACCTCTTGAGACAGTAATTGCCATTGAGTGCTTGCCAACTGTGTCTCATCATCATCCACCTCATTAAACAGTAATTGCCGTTAAGAGTTTGGGAATCAGGGCACAAGATCTGTCCTTCTTAAAGTGTGCTTGGTGAGAGGGCCAAATCAAGGAAAGGCGCTGAAAAGAGCTCCTCGGAATATCTGAGTGTGGGATCACTTGTTTGCCCAGACTCTCCATGGTGGGAGGAAGGAGGATCAAGGTTAGGATTGGGTTGAGCAGACTCTTGGCGACTGAGACTGGACTTGGTGGAAGACAGGGTGGTGCTTAACCGACTGGAAGCATTATCTGCTGCAATCCAACCAACCACCTGGTTGCACTGGTCTGACTTCAAGAGTGATGTCCTGCGCCGCCCTGCAAACTGGGACATGAAGCTAGGTATCGTGGATGATTGTTTTTCTTGTGCTCTGGCAGCAGGCACAGTTTCACCGCGCCCAGGGCCACGGCCTCTGCGTCCAACATCAGCATCACGGTCACTGCAACGTCCCTTACTGCTCGCCTTCTTCAGATTAAATGTTATATTTGATTGAAAGTCTGTCACATGTACAGTAGCGTAAGATTTGGAAGTGTATGTGCAAACAAAAAAAACAAAAAAAAGTATTTGGGATGTGGAAACGTCACACAGGAAATATCCTGCAGGTAATGTTAATGCTGTCACCAGCGGCTAATTAAAAATTACAGAGAATGTCTCAGGTATTTGGGATGAAAAAAAAATATATATAGATTGATGCTGCCACACACAATAGTTCTTAAAAGGACTTTTGGGTCTCTGAAAAGTTTTGGTGGTAAAAATATTCTTAAATCACTCCCTACTCTGTCTGTCCCTTCCTCAGCACAGCTCTCCCTGTCTAAGAATGAGCCGAACATGCGTCATCGGGTGCTATATAGCACCTGATGATGCGTTCCGGCCAGCCAATCACTGTAATGCCATCAGCCAACATGACTACGGCATTACAGTGAGGGCAGTACTTACCTGCACGTGTATTGGCTGCATAGCAACCAAGAAGCGTGCGGGGCAGAGACTCAAGCATTGCGCTCGAGCACATGCGGTATTCGGCCAAATACTGCCATTTTCCAAGCATCGAGATGCTTGAGCCGAACTGGTGGCTCTCCTGATGGAAAAACTAAATAGCACATTTTCGGACTACAAGACGCAGGATTTAGAGGTGGAAAATACAGTAAGAAGAAAATATTTTTCATCAAACCTCAGATTAGACCACCAGTTTAGACCCTAATATATATTTTCCAATTTAAGTTTATCTCATAATTTAAATCACATTTTGGTACAATTTAATATTTTACATAGACTATGTCACGCCCCTATGGCTTAGTAAATGTGGATTAAGAGATAGTTCTATGTGATCTTTCAGGTGCGGATCACCTACATATGTTTTGGTCTTGTCCAGAACTAAAAGAATATTGGAATGGTAGTAATAACTTTTTTATTAATAAATTAAAGTTACAGATTCTTTTTAAGGTAGAATGTTTTATATTGAGTGATTTTTCTAAATCAAGTACCGTAGTTATAAACACCAAAATATTTTTTTAGGCAGAATACCATTTTTGGCCAGACTCTTGGTTACTCGGGTCTGGTTTTCACGATGTACTCCAGATGTGTATACCTGGATAAAGTTGGTCAATAAGGTTAAAAATTATGAGAATATCCTATATAAGCAAAGCAATACAGTTAGGTACATATACATTTTGTTTTAATTGCCTGTTTACTAAAACATATTACATTAAAATTGGATGAAGGGTTTAGGAGTAGGGTTGAGCGAACCCGAACTGTAAAGGGAGAAGATGCTGCAGTGAGGGAGAGAATAGGACAGAATCTGTGATCAGAACTCCAATTGAACTCAGCGATCTACATAGATTTAGTTGTGTGGGTGCAGTGCATAATCTTTTTACCCTGCCCTGAGCCCAGTGACAGAAAAACAACAACTTTTATCCGTCTGTTAGTTAGGTGGGCGGCTGCCATTTTATATAAGCTCAGTGCACCAGCACTGCATCTGAGCTTTTAGGACATTCAAATCCAAGCTTGAAATACTATACTAATATTCTGGTTTAAAAAAAACACACCTTTTTTTTGGCAAAATACAACATCTGGTGCCTTTGCAGGATTAGTCAGTGTGCAATTTAAGCTAGAAATACAGCTATAATTTTCTGGGTTTTTAAAAACACCCTTTTTTGGAAAATACACAATTTTACAGCCCTTGCTACATCAGCATGTGTGAAATTCAAACGTTATATACAGCTTTCATATTTTGTTAGTAAAAAAACACACTTTTTTGGCAATATACAACTTCTGGTGCCATTGCAGGATTAGTCAGTGTGCAATTTAAGATATAAATACAGCCATAATTTTCTGGGTTTTTAAAAACACCCTTTTTGTGCAAAATACACTATTTTACAGCTCTAACTGCATCTGCACGGGTGAAATTCAATTGTTATATACAGCTTTCATATTCTGTTAGTAAAAAAAAATCATTTTTTTGCAAAATACTTAATATTGCAGCCCTTGCTGCATCTGTGATTGTTAAAAACAAGTTTTAAAAAATTAAATAATTTTCTGGCTTTGAAAAAACACCAATTTTTGGCAATATCCAACATCTGGTGCCTTTGCAGGATTAGTCAGCGTGCAATTCAAGCTAGAAATACTGCCATAATTTTCTTGGTTTTTAAAAACACCCTTTTTGGCAAAATACACAATTTTACAGCCCTTGCTGCATCAGCATGTGAAATTCAAGGGTTATATACTGCTGTCATATTCTGTTATTAAACAAACACCCATTTTGGGCAAAAAACTTTAATTGCGGCCTAGTAAACACCCTTTACATACTGTGGTTCTATTCAGTTATTTGAAAAACAGACATTTTCTGCAAAAATACTTCAATAGCGGCCTAGTCTGGATCTGTACGTGTGAGATACACACTTTAGATACCGTGGTTATATTCTTCTATTAATAAAACACCTTTTTGGGCAAAATGCACCATTTTACAGCCCTTGCTGCATCAGCACTTGTGAAATTCAAGAGTTATATACTGCTGTCATATTCTGTTATTAAACAAACACCCATTTTGGGCCATAAACTTAATTTTGCAGCCTTTGCTGCATATGTCATTGTGAGATACACACTTTAGATACTGTGGTTCTATTCCACCCCGCAAACAGAGGATCTGCCAGCAACACCACCACCTAGGGTCACCAAGCATCTCCACAATGTCCCACGGAAGCGTTCAGCTCTCCATCTCGCAAACAATGGAGCGTAAGTACCCCCCTACCCACCCACGATCCCTAGCCCTGAATGCCAGCATTTCTTAATTACTGGCCTTTGAAATGCTTTCATTCCATCTGGTGGAGACTGAGAGTTTTAAAGGCCTTATGGCGGTGGCTAACCCAGAGTACGTCGTGCCCAGCCACCACTACTTCTACAGGCGAGCCATCCCTTCCCTGAACAACCAAGTGGGGGACAAAATCAGGTGTGCTCTGCGCAACTCCATCTGTGGCAAGGTGCACCTCACTACAGGATACGTGGACCAGTAAGCACAGTCGGGGACGTTATATCTCCATAACAGCACACTGGGTAAATGCAGTGGCAGCTGGGCCTGAGGCAGATAGCAATTTGTCGCATGTCCTTCCACCACCGAGGATTGCAGAGCGCTTCATTTTGCCTCCTGTTGCTTCCTCCTCCTACTCCGCTTCCTCATCCTCTACCGGCTCCTCATCCTCAGCACAGCCAGGGGTAAACGACAGCAGGCAGTTTTAAAACCCCACACCGCGCAGGAGCTGTGGACGGGCCTTGAACAACAGACCGATGAGTGGTTCGTGCCAGTGAGCCTCAAGCCTGGCCTGGTAATGTTTGATAATGGGCGAAATCTCGTAGAAGCTCTGGGACTTGCTGATTTGATGCACATCCCTTGCCTGGCCATGTGCTGAATTTGGTTGTGCAGAGGTTCCTTAAAAATTACCCCGATATGTCAGAGCTGCTGCATAAAATGCGGGCCGTCTGTGCGCGCTTTCGGCGTTCTCACCCTGCTGCTGCTCACCTGTCAGCGCTGCAGCGTAACTTTGGCCATCCAGGGTTAGCATGGCTGAAATGCTAACCAGCTGATATGGAACGTCTTTCACCAACAAGGTGGAGCAGTATGTGTGTACACGCCTACACGTACTGAATGACAGGGTCTGCCCCCTTCAACTTCTGGGTCTCCAAATTGGGCACATGGCCTGAGCTTGCCCTTTATGCCTTGGAGGTGCTAGCCTGCCCTGCAGCCAGTGTATTATCTGAACGTGTGTTTAACACAACAGGGGGCGTCATCACAGACAAGAGACAAGCTAATGTGGACAAGCTCACGTTCATTAAAATGAACCAGGCATGGATCCCACAGGGCTTGTCCGTACCTTGTGCAGAATAGACATGCATACCGGCCTTAACCAGCCATTGTTATACAACAGCACAATTGCTCATTGTTGTATTTTGGATATTTCACACTCTTTTGTAGTGTACCCTAATAAATAAAAAAATGTAAACCAAAAACCACTGTTGGCTACCTCGTCCTCCTTCAACACTGCTTCCACCTACAACACTACGTCCACTGCCTCCTCAAACTCCTACTCCATATGGACCTCCACCTCATAAATCAAATTTTTTATTTTTTATTTTTTATTTGTACGTATTTTATTTTATGTCATTTCACTACTTTGTCTGTTACATTTTCGGGTGAGATTCACCAATTTTTGGGTGAGGTACCACTGCTATACGTAATATACAGGTTAAAAAATTTCACAAATGTGTCTGTTATATTTTTGGGTGAAATTCACCAATTTTTGGGTGTGATGTACCACTGCTATACCTAGTAGACAGGTTAAAAAAATTCACAAATTTGTCTGTTACATTTTCCGGTGAAATTCACTAATTTTTGGGTGTAATATACCCCTCCTCTACCTAGTTGACAGCTTAATACATTTCACTAATTTTTATTTTACAATTTCGGGTGACATAAAAAAAAAAAAATTCTGTCATAGACACCTGCTCTACCAAGTAGACAGGTTAATACATTTCACAAATTTTCCTGTTACATTCTTGGGTTAACATTTTACAATTTTTGGACGTGAATAAATGACAGGGAAGGTGACAGGGAATACATTTTCAGAAATTCTTTACTTTATGCGTGAAACCTCCTTTCATTCAATACTTAAACTTTAACAAGTTGTCCCACATTTGCGCTTGAATAATTTGTCCCACATTTGCTCTTCAATAATTTGTCGCACAATTGCGCCTCAATGACTTTTCCCATATTTCCGCTTGATCAAAATAAAATTTCATCCATTTATCTCCCTTGGATGTGGTCTCTCTTTCTCACGCTCCCTCTCCGGCGTGGAACCCTGACTCGCCGATAACCGTGATCAACATGGTAGGCTCAGAAAAGAACATCGAAAGTTGATAGAGAAGATATCCAAATGAATAATGGACATCACAGGGGCACCTCTAAATAGGTAACAGGAACATGAATTTAAAAAAATAGTCTGTTACATTGTCAGGTGATATTTTACCAATTTTGCCGGATAGAAACCACTGCTCTGCATAGGTGACAGGGAATAACATTTCAGAAATTCTTCTTTAATTGATGCGCACCACCTCCTTTCATTCAATGCTTAAACTTTAACAAGTTGTCCCACATTTGCTCTTCAATACTTTGTCCCTTATTTCCACTCTATCATATTTAATTTGAAACAATTAAACTCCCTTGGATGTGGTCTCTCTTTCTCACGCTCCCTCTCTGGCGTGGAACCCTGATTCGCCGATAACCGTGATCAACAGGGTAGGCTCAGAAAAGAACATCGAAAGTTGATAGAGAAGATATCCAAATGGATGGTGGATGTCACAGGGACATGCGATCAGGCAGAAGTTATCTAGAGTCAGCAAAGCGGCAGCAGGGCTTCTCCTGGCTAACGTTTCCAAATCCAAAATACCACAGTGACACTCCCTATAATTTGTATTATAAATCATTCCAATAACATGTCATCTTAAGAGTCCTGTATTGTTATTTATCGTCACTACCTCCCCGAGTCGGGAGTGGGTAATTGCCGCGCCCCCTCCTTAACGTCGAAGCTTATTCTTTATATTCTTTAATACTTTGTCCCACATTTCTGCTCGATTACACTTAATTTCATCCATTGACCTTCCTTGGATGTTTTATCCCTTTCTCAGGCTCCCTCTCCGGCCTGGAACCCTGAATCCACGGCACCCATGATCACCATGGTAGGCGCATAAAAGAACATCGAAGGTTGATAGAAAAGATATCCAATTGGATCGTGGACATCACGGGGACGTGCGACATGGTGGCGCAGTATGTACGCACATGTACTGAATGATGGGTCTGCCCCCTTCAACTTCTGGGTCTCCAAATTGGGCACATGGCCTGAGCTTGCCCTTTACGCCTTGGAGGTGCTGGCCTGCCCTGCAGCCAGTGTATTGTCTGAGCGTGTGTTTAGCACAACTGTAGGGGGTTATCAGAGGTTATATTTCCCAATGTTATGGGGTGTACCCTAATTTAAAAAAATTAAAATAAATTTAAAACCAAAAAACTGTGTAGGCTATCTCCTCCTCCTCCACCGCCGCTTCCACCTACACCACCACATCCACCGCCTCCCCAACCTCCTACTCCATATGGACCTCGTCCTCCTAGATCAAGATTATTATTTTTTATTTGTATGTATTTTATGTTATTTAAAGTCATTTCCCTATCCACTTTTGTTTGCAGAGCACTTGCCATGCTCTTAACCACATTTTGTTGTCATTTACATGACATTTTTACAGCCATTTTAGTGCTCAAAAGTTTGGGTCCCCATTGACTTCAATGGGGTTCGGGGTCAAGTTCGGGTCAAGTTCGGGTCCCGAACTCAAACTTTTTTATGAAGTTCGGCCGAACCCGTCGATCCCGAACATCCAGCTGTCCGCTCAACTCTATTTAGGAGTTTAATTGGACAATTGACTCAAAGGCTGTTTCATGGGCAGGTGTGGGCAATTCCTTCATTATTTCATTCTCAATTAAGCACATAAAAGGCCTGGAGTTGATTTGAGATGTGGTGCTTGCATTTTGAAGATTTTGCTGAGAAATAAACATACGGTCAAAAGAGCTCTCTATGCAGGTGAAACAAGCCATTCTTTATCTGCAAAAACAGAAAAAAAACTTCTGAGAAAATGCTACACTATTAGGAGTGGCAAAATCTACAGTTTGGTAATCCTGAGAAAAAAAGCACTGGTGACCTCAACAATGCAAAAAGACCTGGATGCTCACGGAAGACAACAGTGGTGGATGATCGCAGAATAATTACCATGGTGAAGAGAAACCCCTTCACAACAGCCAACCAAGTGAACAACACTCCCCAGGATATAGGAGTATCAATATCCAAATCTACCATAAAAATACTGCATGAAGGTAAATGCAGAGGTTTCACTGCACGGTGAAAGCCACTCATAAGCCTCAAGAATAAGAAGGCTAGATTGGACTTTGCTAAAAAAAAAATCTTAAAAAAACTAGCACACGTCTGGAAGAGCATTCTTTGGACAGATGAAACCAAGATCAAACTCTACCAAAATAATGGAAAAAGAAAAGTATGGAGAAGGCATGTACAGCTCATGATCCAAAACATATCACATAATCTGTAAAAGACGACAGAGGCAGTTTTATGGCTTGGGCATGCATGGCTGCCAGTGGCACTGGGTTCCTAGTGGATATTGATGATGTGACACAGGACAGAAGGAGCCGGATGAATTTTAGGGTTTTCAGAGACATACTGTGTGCTCAAATCCAGCAAAATGCAGCCAAACTGATTGGTCGGCGTTTCATAATACAGATGGACATTGACGCAAAACATAAAGCCAAAGCAACCCAGGAGTTTATTAAAGCAAAGAAGTGGAATATTCCTGAATGGCCAATAGAGCATGCATTTCACTTGTTAAATACTAAACTTCAGACAGAAAGGCCCAGATACAAACAGCAGCCGAAAACTGCTGCTCCTGGCAGAGCATTAAAAAGGAGGAAACACAGCGTCTGTGCATGTCCATGAGTGTCAAAACCAGACAGCTGAGAAGCTCTGACAGAAGCCTTTCAGAACCTCCTCCTTGAGTTTTCTTTGTTTTGAATTTCAGTTCCTCATCTCGTTAGCCTCTCTCAGCTGTCATGTAGTTCGACTGATTGCATCCCTTTAAATTCCTCCCCATAATGCATTAGTGTGCGGCTTATACAACTTCCTGGAGTGTGTGTGCATGCTGATCCTATTTTCCAGCCTTCTACAAGTTAAGTGCTGTACATTTATTTGTGATTTTCTGTTTGCTGGATCCCAGGTGACCCTGACTCCCTCCGTGTCTAGTGTAGGGAGTCGGTGGTCGTGTCCCCTCACTATTGTAGGGTGTTCAGGTGGTATATAGGCGAGGTACGTGGATATGCGATCATCCACCATTGGGATTTTCGCATAGGCTGAGCAGTCAGGGAGAGTGCCAGGTCTTATGCAGGGGTCTCCCTTTTGTTCCTTAGTTTTGGATCCAGTGAGTCATATATTCATTTTGCATTGTCTTGTTTCCTGTACACCTTCTTCGACAATGAGTTTAAGACTTCAGGCAGTCATTGCCAACAAAGGGTTTTCAACCAAGTATTTAAAATTTACATTTTATTTACAATTATTCAATTTGTCCAATTACTTTTAAGCCCCTGAAATAAAGGAATTGAGTTTAAAAATGCTTTAGTTCCTCACATTTTTATGCAATTATTTTGTTCAACCCACTGAATTAAAGCTGAAAGTTTGAACTTCAACTGCATCTGAATTGTTTTGTTCAAAATCCATTGTGGTAATGTACAGAACAAAAATTAGAAAAATGGTGTCTCTGTACAAATATACATAAACCTAACTGTACCCAAGAGAAGTGGATCAAGATATGGGAGTCCTGAAGGTTTTAAACATTCATGACATATATTTTTTTACTTCAATATCTTCCATTTCTGCTTTCTTTTGTTTTCTTTGAGTGATAGTGAGATTTGAGACGCATCACTGGGGTGGGGGTAGTTAGGAGGTGGTGGTGCTGGGGGGTGGGGGAAATATATAATAATATTATATTTTGATTCTGTATTAAAACTTGAACTGTATTTGTTTTAATCTAATATTCTAATAAAAAAAATATAAAAAAATGTACGCATTTGTTATTACCATATCCAAACTTCCTCTCTGAATAAATTTAAAATGCCATTTATAACTCATGGAGAGTCCTAGTAAATAAGTAAAGTTGCCCAACCGGCGAGAGTAAATGAATAACGCTCGCCAGCTACCATGGTACTGAAATATATAGGAGGAGGAGGTAGCATAATCTAAGACTTAACGTTTAATAGATATACAGTTTAAAAAAGACGGACATAACACATAATATCAAAAAAGTGTGCACACCACAAACGTGTCACAAACACAAATGTACATAATCACAATAGGAGGCCACATTAATATGGTAAAACCCATGTGAAAAAGGTAACACTATACTCCAAATCAGGTATACGTTCCACAGAAAAATATATATATAAACGGGAACAGTCTTACCAGTGGGTGACGGTCATCTGGGTATGGTGGCGCAGTCCCAGAAGACAGTGTTATCTATAGAACAGGGTCCCAGATAAGGCGGACTGTCCCTAGAAAACCCTACCAGGCCTATAGAGCCCTATGACATGGCCAGGGGCCGCACGTCAGGGAACTAAACAGGAGTGTAGAATTCCCTGGACAACCCTAACTAGGGGTACACAGTGACAAATTCACTGCGGTGCGTAAGATCCCTACGCGTTTTGTCTAAAGGTTAAAGCCCCAGACTCATCAGGGAATCAGGGGCTAGCATGGGAGGGAGTATGTCCCTATTGACTGGTGTCACGAACAAACAGTCCCCATGCTACTGGATGCAGTCTATCAGCAAGGAACTAGGATACAGGGGGGACTTGGTCAGGGCTACTGAACAGCGTGTCGCTGGTGAGGTACAGGCCCTATTCCCTAATGATGGGGGTCCCTCTGTCCTAGTAACTGCAGGTAAGGGGTAGCGTATGGCACTTCCCTGTACGTGTGTGGCGGATGACCGTCACCCACTGGTAAGACTGTTCCCGTTTATATATATATTTTTCTGTGGAACGTATACCTGATTTGGAGTATAGTGTTACCTTTTTCACATGGGTTTTACCATATTAATGTGGCCTCCTATTGTGATTATGTACATTTGTGTTTGTGACATGTTTGTGGTGTGCACACTTTTTTGATACTATGTATTATGTCCGTCTTTTTTAAACTGTATATCTATTAAACGTTAAGTCTTAGATTACGCTACCTCCTCCTCCTATATATCATGGAGAGTCCTATAACAAATAAATATACTGACAGAATTGCTATGATTGGGCCACATTTCACCCCAAAAAATGGAATAGAAAGCTGTCAAAAAGCCACATGTACCTCAATATGGTACCAATAAAAACTACTATTCACCTGGCAAAAAAATAAACCATCACAAAGCTCAGTTGACAAAGAATAAATACATATAAGTTATGGTTCTTGGAATATAATTCCAACAAAATCACCTGCTTTGTAAGAAAAAAAAATATTCAAATTCCAAATCTGAAAAAAAAAAATGAACTTTTGAAATGACACCTCCATTTGGTTTGATTCCAGTGAAACACCTAAATGGTTAATAAACTTCCTAAATTATATTTTGAATATTTTGATGGGTGCAGTTTTTAAAATGGAATGATTTATGAGGGAGTTCTAATATATAGGTCCCTCAAAGCCACTTCAGAACTGAATTTGTTCCTAAAAAATAGGTTTTAGAAAATTGCAGAAAATTTGAAAAATTGCTGCTAAACTGAAAAGTCCTCTACTGTCCCTAAAAAACAAAAGTACCATTAGAAAATGTTGTCAACATAAAGTAGACATATGGTTTGCTAATTACTATCTATTGTGTGAGGTATGAAGTATCTGTTTTAAAAGCAGAGAAATTCAAATTTTCAACCTTTTTTTTTTCAATTAGCATTGGAGTCTATGAGAAATACACTGTGTTTCCAAGGAGCTCTACTACAGGCAGGGGCTCAATAGGTACTAATGTACAACAGCCTCATATCACTGACGAACGCAGACGCTGCCACACACACACACTTCTGCTCCCCTAATTCTTATCTGATTAACCATGGCATCTGAAGGGTTAAAAGTATGTGATTGGCGCATCGTCAATTGCATACATTAGTCCCAAGTACCTTCTGTTTACAACAGCAGCCTCCCGGCGGCTATGGTGCCTGCTGCGCTCGCTCGCTATATTTAAATACTGGACCGGCAATGTAAATATATATGAGGCATTTGGGAAGGGGTTAAAATCTTATCATAGTGATTAAAGATACATAAAACAGCAAATGATATTAGGATAAAGTAGCTCTTACAACTCCAACATTAGTTTCCCAGCAGGGACCTCTAGGGACATCAGCAGGAGGTAGGGGTGGTGGGGTGGTGTCTGTTCCATTTATGTTGGTGGTAGAATTGTAGTAGTTGTATAAAGTCCAGTAAGTGACATTCTTTACAGCATCCTCTTGAGCTAGCTGCAACAAAATGAAACACAACTTTTTTTTAGGCACTGACATACACAGATGCATGAATGCATATAAGGAACAGTTTGAGCAGGTGCATATTCGGTTCTTACTTTCTCATTAACATCATCCATCAGAGCAAGCAAGAATGTGTATAGATTGCCAAGGAACAAAGCAAAGATTCTTCCCAACTGCCACTTTAATGCCACCCGAGGATGGTAATCTTCTAAATTTGCAATAGTTTCAAACAGTGGGGGACAAAACATACCAAGCAACGACATCACTATCTCAACCTGCAAAATAATAATAGGAGAAAACCAAATCAAAGAATCAAAATGACAACTCTAAAAGAGATTTATCAGAACAAAATGTATAAAATTAACTCTGGCGCAGATTACTAAAGATGGAGTAAGCTTAGACCGACTGTCGAAACCTGCACCACATTTATCACAGTGGTCCCAATCGATAATATATCTGGTACAGGGATAGACACTTTTCTTTGACTCTATACCAACTATTAGTTGGCTTACATTGAGATAGAATTGTGGCACAATTTGGCGCAAAATGGCCTTGCCGCCTTTCCCATGAAGCCCCACCCCTTTTCACTAGGCCTCCTTCCTTTTCAACCATGTTGGAAAAAAGTATGGAAACCCTAGATGCACCTTTTAGACAAAGAGAGATTATTTTTTATCTACTGATTAACTCCTAGGGCCTTTTCTTTCATATATTTATTCGCTGGGCTCTATTTTACCATTTTTATTTTTACTTTACTTTCATTTATTCATTAGTTGCTGTATCTATATCCACCATTATTAGTGTGATCTTCCATGGATTTGCATATATATATATATACATATATATACAGTCAGGTCCATAAATATTGGGACACCGACACAATTCTAACATGTTTGGCTCTATACACCACCACAATGGAATTGAAATGAAACAAACAAGATGTGCTTTAGGCCTCATGCACACGACCGTTTTTTTTTAAGGTCCGCAAAAACGGGGTCCGTAGGTCCGTGATCCGTGACCGTTTTTTCGTTTGTGGGTCTTCCTTGATTTTTGGAGGATCCACGGACATGAAAAATGAAAAAAAAATCTAAGTCAAGTTTGCCATTGAAATTATAGGAAAAAACGGACACGGATCACGGACACGGATGACAATCTTGTGTGCATCCGTGTTTTTTCACGGACCCATTGACTTGAATGGGTCCGTGAACCGTTGGCCGTGAAAAAAATAGGACAGGTCATATTTTTTTCACGGCCAGGAAAAACGGATCACGGATGCGGCTGCCAAACGGTGCATTTTCCGATTTTTGAAAGTCAATGGGTCCGTGAAAAAAAAACTGAAAACGGCACAACGGCCCCGGATGCACACAACGGTCGTGTGCATGAGGCCTTAACTGCAGACTGTCAGCTTTAATTTGAGGGTATTTACATCCAAATCAGGTGAACGGTGTAGGAATTACAACAGTTTGCATATGTGCCTCCCACTTGTTAGGGGACCAAAAGTAATGGGACATAATAATAATCATTAATCAAACTTTCACTTTTTAATACTTGGTTGCAAATCCTTTGCAGTCAATTATAGCCTGAAGTCTGGAATGCATAGACATCACCAGCTGCTGGGTTTCATCCCTGGTGATGCTCTGTCAGGCCGCTACTGCAATTGTCTTCAGTTCTTGCTTGCTCTTGTGGCTTTTTCCCTTCAGTTTTGTCTTCAGCAAGTGAAATGCATGCTCAATCGGATTCAGGTCAGGTGATTGACTTGGCCATTGCATAACATTCCACTTCTTTCCCTTAAAAAACTCTTTGGTTGCTTTTGCAGTATGCTTTGGGTCACTGTCCATCTGCACTGTGAAGCGTTGTCCAATGAGTTCTGAAGCATTTGGCTGAATATGAGCAGATCATATTGCCCTAAACTCTTCAGAATTCATCCTGCTGCTTTTGTCAGCAGTCACATCATCAATAAATACATAAGAACCGGTTCCATTTCACGCCATGACACTACCACCACCATGCTTCACTGATGAGACAGTATGCTTAGGATTATGAGCAGTTATTTTCCTTCTCCATACTCTTCTCTTCCCATCACTCTGGTACAAGTTGATCTTGGTCTCATCTGTCCATAGGATGTTGTTCCAGAACTGTGAAAGCTTTTTTAGATGTCATTTGGCAAACTCTAATCTAGCCTTCCTGTTTGAGGCTCACCAATGGTTTACATCTTGTGGTGAACCCTCTATATTCACTCTCGTAAAGTCTTCTCTTAATTGTTGACTTTGACACACATACACCTACCTCCTGGAGAGTGTTCTTGATCTGGCCAACTGTTGCGAAAGGTGCTTTCCTCACCAGGGAAATAATTCTTTGGTCATCCACCACAATTGTTTTCCGTGGTCTTCTGGGTCTTTTGGTGTTGCTGAGCTCATCGGTGGATTCCTTCTTTTTAAGAATGTTTCAAACTGTTGTTTTGGCCACGCCTAATGTTTTTGCTATCTGTCTGATGTTTTTTTTTTTTTCAGCCTAATGATGGCTTGCTTCACTGATAGTGACAGCTCTTTAGATCTCATCTTGAGAGTTGACAGCAACAGATTCCAAATGCAAATAGCACACTTGAAATGAACTCTGGACCTTTTATCTGCTCATTGTAATTGGGATAATGAGGGAATAACACACACCTGGCCATGGAACAGCTGAGAAGCCAATTGTCCCATTACTTTTGGTTCCTTAACAAGTGAGATTTGCTGTGGTAGGCAGGTTAGTGGATGCAGTATAGAGGCAACAGACCAGGTTTTAAATCAATCTTCAGTGTTTATTCACACTCATAACAGTTCACACCTGGCTGAATGATCGGGCTCAGAAAGTCCACTTGCAGGCTGTAAGGCAGCCTGCTCACCTGACACACGGTTTTCAGACCTCAGCGCAGAGATCTCCACAGCTCCAACACAGAGAATGGCAGCACTCTACTGTCAGAGAGGTGTCACCCACACCACCTGACAGTGCTGCCTGTGTTTTATATCCCAAACCAAGACCCAGCCTGGAACATGGGGAGTAGCCACCCACCCATCAATTTGACTACTCCCAATAAGAGCCATCCCAGGTTAGCTTTGCAGCTAATACTAAGGCCTCTTTCACACTTGCGTTGTCCGGATCCGGCGTGTACTCCACTTGCCGGAATTACACGCCGGATCCGGAAAAATGCAAGTGTACTGAAAGCATTTGAAGACGGATCCGTCTTCAAAATGCTTTCAGTGTTACTATGGCACCCAGGACACTATTAAAGTCCTGGTTGCCATAGTAGGAGCGGGGAGCGGGGGAGTGGTATACTTACAGTCCGCACGGCTCCCGGGGCGCTCCAGAGTGACGTCAGAGCACCCCATGCGCATGGATGATGTGCCATGCGATCACGTCATCTATGTGTCGGAAGAAAAGAACGCAGGTGTGAAAGAGCCCTAACACAGCCGAAGTGTCAGACTGCAATCTGCAAACAGCTCTTACCTCACCGAGGCCAGGAACCTCGGTGACATGTACTGACCATCAATGACAACCCATTGTTCCTTCCTACAATATACACCATATACAGCACTGGCATATATTCAGAGCATGGTTTTCTTTTTGTGCAATTATATCTTTTTATTTAGACCTGCTAAGATCTGTGCTTTAAAGTCCATAAAATTAGATACCCTCATTATTTACTATTAATTATTGGCACCGACACCTCTGAGTGTTCTGTTTTTACTATATCATCCTATGGCCCCATTATTCTCACCATTGTTTAAACCTATGAATTGTGTATGTCCAAAGGACTATAATATACAGTATATTTAAAAATGTCATTGTGTATTTGCTATAATTATGCATGCTTCCTTTGCCATTTTTCTGTGAGGTCTAGTCCTGGAAAGATGCCCACTTTACCTTTTATCTATTTTTGTAGGATCTGTACTACTCTTGCAGATTGTAAACTCCTGTGAACAAGGCCCTCACTCCTTTTCTTTGAATTGTTTGTAACTATGTAATGTCTGATTTAGTCTGTACATGCATCCTCTGATTATTTTGATTTTTAGAGCACAGTCTGAGGAAGTGATGCATTACACAAAGACTGAAAGACACCAAAAAGAGAATCCATGTGTTATTCCCTGCCTTCTCAATATGTGCACAAGACATATATGTGAATACCCAGTGACTCAAAGGTGATGTCTTCTCTGGAGGCATTTACTTCTCTTGTTGTTCTGGTCTGGCCCAGAATGCCATAATGATTTTCCCTGGTCACAACTACTGAGTATGCTGTTTGCCTTAGTTCCCCATATTATTAGTACGGTATCTCCTTTTGTATCCCACACATTAATAGTCCCCTGTGTATCCTCCTTGAAATGCCTTGTGTGCCCCCATACACATTAATGGTGGCCCTTTAGTTCTCCTCATAGTACTAGTGTTCCTCCATAGAATTCTACAGTGAAATTGGAAAGTCCTCAGACCCTTTAATTTTTTCACATTTTATTATGTTGTGGCCTTGTGCTAAAATAAAAAAAGTTAAAGAGTTCCTCCATCATTCTGCGATTATATGCCCCATAATGAAACAATAAAAACAGAGAGCGACATTTATTAAGATTAGCGTTCCAATATTTTAGTCTTGATCCCTCTGTACCGGAGTGAGATCCTCCTAATTTATTAAGAATCAGATGTCTCAATAAATTATGAGCATCTTTGTTTTGATGCGAAAAAGTTTGAACTTGGTTTCAACAAGAGAATCTTGTTTCTCACAGTCTTTTAGGTGCTTTTTTTAATCCAAACTCCAAGTTGGCTTTCATATGTCTTTTAATGAGGAAAAGGCTTCTTTTTGCCCACTCTGCCATAAAGCCCAGACTAATGGAATGCTGCAGTAATTTACATTCTGGAGGCCTCTTTCATCTGCACACAGGATATTTGGAGCTCAGCCAGAGTGACCATTGGGTTCTTGGTCACCTCTCTTATCAAGGAAATTTTTTACCCCAATTACTTAGTTTGGTGGGTCCTGGTTCTTCTAAATGTCTTACATTTAAGAACTATGGAGTCCACTGTGGTCTTCAGAACTTGCAGTGCAGCAGACATTTTTTTGTACCATTTTCAAAATCTGTGCTTCTGCACAATCATGTCTCTGGCCTTATAGGCAGCGTTTCCTCCTCATGGTTGGTTTTTGCTTTGATATGTATTTTCAGCCATGAGACCTTATATTGGTAGGGGAATGTCTTTCCAAACCATGTCCAATGAACTGAATTTACCACAAGTGGACTCCAATAAAGTCGTAGAAACATCAAAAAAAGTGAGGCCCCCAGAGCTAAATTTCAAACGTCATAGCAAAGGGTCTGAATACTTATGTTCATTAAGGGGTACTGAATGCAGATTGATGGGGAAAACTTGACACGACATAACAAAATGTGAAAAAAATGTGAAAGGGTCTGAAGACTTTCCGAATGGACTTTAGTCCCCCCCCCCCCCTAAGTATCGCTGCATAATGTTGTATTTAGTAAGTTTCGCCTAGTAGCAGCAGCAGCAGGAAGTCAATATTACAAAGCCAGGTTAAGCAGAGAATAGCAGTTGCATGTCCGCCTCTATGGTAAATATATTAATGTATAACTATGATATAAGCTTGTGGTAGCAATCTTCTCTGTCAGTATTAGTGTTGGGCGTGAATATTCAAATTGCAAATTTTAATTGTGAATATCGCCACTTTGAGAATTCGTGAAGATTTAGAATATAGTGCTATATATTTGTATTTGCGAATATTCTAGATTTTTTTCCATCTGAACCCATGATCCCTCCCTGCTTCTTGCTTGTGGGCCAATGAGAAGGCTGCAATGTCTTTGTCTGAGCTTAGCAACATCCCTAGCAACCAATAGGAAATTGGCTTACACCTTACTATATAAGAACCTCCTCAGCAGCCATTTTCTGTAGTTTTATGGAGTTCTGAGAGAGACAGCAGAGTCATTGCTTTACTGTTTAATTACATTAGATAGTTAGTTAGTTAGTTAGCTTATATATATAATACAGATAGTTAGTGGGAGATAGTCAGTGTAGGTTACATAGTGATATAGTGTAGCTGATGGTTCCAGTGCAGGGTCTTAGGTAGTTTGATAGGTACTGCTGTCCATACATACATACTACAGATATAGTGCCACAGCAATACATAGTGCACAAATCAGTTATATGCAGTCAGACCTGCTAAAATGGGAAGCTGCACGTATTGCGCCAAAATATGCGCATCATTAATTGCCGATTTGCTCAATCGCTAGAATATTGGAGCACTCTATCTGCATATAAAGCTATGGTGATGTTCTGCCATGCCAACCATTTTCTCCAGTCTCAGGAAACTTCTAGCAGCTTGAAAAATGTAGCAAAAGTGACCCCTGCCTGGGGGGGGTGGAGCCTGAATGGCCGCAGGTTAGATCGCTCTGCTGAGGACTAACACAGGAGAAGGCATTTTCAGAAGTTATCATTAGCAAACATGGGCAAGCTTTTGAGAGACAAGTCCAGGGACAGCTCGGCACACATTAAGCAAGCTGCGGGGCAGGGAGATCTCGACAAATTTGTCAAAAAGACACCGGCGTTCCAGCCTAAAAAGGTGGAGAAAATGGAGCCGCCAGAAGACACTGAACTCCAACCTGACGCTTCATATTCTGAAGACAGAGATGGTATTGAAGCAGCTGCCCCATCACTGAAAGAACACCTCCCGGTCTCTAGACCTTTTATGAGGAAACTTCTTGCAGAAGCACTTGATCCAATAGTGCAGGAGCTGAAGGAGTACAAGAAAGATCTACAGCACATGTGTGAGAGGATAGATGCCGCCGAAACTGCGCAGACCGCCATTATTGAATTTGGCTCAGCAGTGGCACACTCGTTGGACTACACACAGGCCCACATAAATACTTTGTACACACAGCTGGAAGACCAAGATAACCGGGGCCGTCGGAACAACCTCCGACTCAAAGGCTTCCCCGAAAGTATCATGCCGGACGCCATTGAAGCTGCATTGACTGCATTTTTTACTCAATTAGTGGGGTCATCTGCAACTCCAGATTTAACCCTGGAAAGAGCCCACCGGGCACTGAGGCCGTCGCCTGGTCCCTCAGACCCGCCTAGGGACATAATTTGCAAACTTGCAAGCTTCGAAGCCAAAGAGTGCATCCTGAAAGCTTCCCGTGGCAAAACCTCCTTGAAGTACAAAGGTGCATCGGTAGCCATTTTTCAGGATATTTCCCCTGTCACACTGCGCAAGAGGAAAGCGCTGAAGCCGTTGCTGGAAGTGTTAAGGGAGAAAGATATTTTATATCGATGGCTATTCCCATTTGGGCTTCTTATAAATGCGCCTGATAAGAAGCTGGTGCTCAGGTCCCATAGTGACCTCAGACGAATTTACGATCATCTGGGGATTGTCGATCAGGAGATCCAGGACTGGAACATAGCCCAGGAGATTACTGACATCCCACCTTTGCCGCTGCCCACATCGTGGAACCCGGGACGACCGGCTAAGAATCAGAAACAGAGGCAGAGAAAGAGAATCGGGAACAGTGCCTTACGGAGGGAATATGGTGAAGAGTCCTGAGATGTTCTTCCTCTCATGCTGAGAGGGTCATAGACTTGAGTGTTTTTCTTGCATTGGGGTGAGAGTTTATAGAAATAATTCCAAAGTATATGTGAGTTTCTCATATTCCTATACATGCTCTCTCCCCCCCACCTTCCCTCCCTACCTTCCCTCCCTACCTTCCCTCCCTCACCTCTCAAGGTAATGAAGGTAGACGGAGTTCACAAAGAGACACTCTCGCTCACCTGCGACTTTATCTGTTTCATGCTTAATGATGGTTCACTCACCCTGTGCTTGTATATGCCCCGGTGCCCTATTCTCGAATGTTTTTGGATATTTGATTATCTGTTCACCTGAGAGGTTATCCCTATTTTAACGCACTCAGAATGTGATGTGGGTCATGCCAGCCCTGTCCCTGGATGGGTGTTTATGATGGCTGGGCCTAGGTTACCTGTATGACGTGCTGAGAACTTGGAATGTGGATATTTAGTACAACCTACAGCACTCACACTCTATGTCATATCTTTGTAAATTATCTGTGACGCGCTGTACCTGATTGTAAGAGGCATTCATTTCCCATGTTATTTTAGTTGCCCGATCCCTGCTGCTGGTCCTTCAGTTGGTGTTCCCCCCTGCCCACCAAAACTGTCTTCTATTCGGAAGATATGTTTTTCACCTCTATTGACGGGAGTCCAGCCCGCACCCTTCCGGCCCTCACTATGTCTTAGACATCTGAAATCACACTTTATTAGGTGTGGGATGGAGGGAGGCGAAGCTGCACTCCTTGTTGTTGTACATTCATGTTATGCCCCTTTTGCTTTTCAAGTTGTTAACGGTTACACCTGGCGATGGAAACATGTAAACTCTTATGTAGTTTTATGGGATGGGTTGTTTCTATTAGAGAATGTGAACAAGATGGGATTATGGAGCCTTTGAAAGTAGTATCGCTTAATGTTAATGGATTAAATGGGCCGCAAAAAAGGAGCAGGGTCTTCCAGATGCTAAAAAAAGAGAGGGAAGATATACTGCTTTTACAGGAAACACATTTCAGACACAACAGGGTACCTGCACTATACCTGCACAAATTCAGTCGCAATTAATTGATCCGACAGGAAGCTTTGTGTTTATAAAAGGGTCACTCTATGGCAATAAACTTCAGAGAAGGGGCCTTGATCCTGGGAGGTGACTTTAATATGGCTTTGGACCACCCACTCGACTCCACCTCTATTTACCCAAGACACTCTGGCAACAGGTCAGGAAATTGAGGAATGCTCTGGATGCCCACCAGGTGTCAGATGCTTGGAGAGTGCATCATCCTCAGGGGAAAGATTATTCTTTCTTCTCAGCAATCCACGGCATCTATAGGAGGTTGGATTATATTTATGTGTCAAATCATCTCTTAGAGAGAGTGGAGTCGGTGAGCATTGGCCCAATTACGGTTACAGATCATGCGCCAGTCTTATTGGGAATACCCTTCCAGGGTACCCCTCCCAGATCCTGGACGTGGAGGCTCAATGAGACCCTCCTGGAAAATGATAAACACAGATCCCAAATAGAGGAGAAGGTACACATGTTCTTGGAACTAAATAATGACCCACAAATGGCCACACCCATTACGTGGGAAGCGCACAAGGCCTTTATACGGGGGGAACTAATAGCCTTGGGGTTGTGGGTCCGCAAACAAAGGATGAAGGAGGTAGATTCAGTGATAACCCAAATATCTGTGTTAGAGAACCTTAATAAGCGACAACCCTCCAAAGTGACTCATGGAGATATAATTAAATTACGATTGCGACTTATATCCATGGCAATAGGGGATCAAAACTGCTCACAAGTAGAGTTGAGCGAACACCTGAATGTTCGGGTTCGAGAAGTTCGGCCGAACTTCCAGAAAATGTTCGGGTTTGGGATCCGAACCCGATCCGAACTTTGTCCCGAACCCGACCCCCATTAAAGTCAATGGGGACCCGAACTTTTCGGCACTAAAACGGCTGTAAAACAGCCCAGGAAAGGGCTAGAGGGCTGCAAAAGGCAGCAACATGTAGGTAAATCCCCTGCAAACAAATGTGGATAGGGAAATGAATTAAAATAAAAATTAAATAAATAAAAATTAACCAAAATCAATTGGAGAGAGGTCCCATAGCAGAGAATCTGGCTTCCCGTCACCCACCACTGGAACAGTCAATTCTCAGATATTTAGGCCCCGGCACACAGGCAGAGGAGAGAGGTCCCGTAACAGAGAATCTGGCTTCATGTCAGCAGAGAATCAGTCTTCATATCATAGCAGAGAATCAGGCTTCACGTCACACACCACTGCAACAGTCCATTTTCATAAATTTAGGCCCAGCACCCAGGCAGAGGAGAGAGGTCCCGTAACAGAGGATCTGGCTTCATGTCAGCAGAGAATCAGTCTGCATGTCATAGCAGAGAATCAGGCTTCACGTCAGCCACCACTGCAACAGTCCATTGTCATAAATTTAGGCCAAGCACCCAGGCAGAGGAGAGAGGTCCCGTAACAGACAATCTGGCTTCATGTCAGCAGAGAATTAGTCTGCATGTCATAGCAGAGAATCAGGCTTCACGTCAGCCACCAATGCAACAGTCCGTTGTCAGATATTTAGGCCCAGCACCCAGGCAGAGGAGAGAGGTCCCGTAACAGAGGATCTGGCTTCATGTCAGCAGAGAATCAGTCTTCATATCATAGCAGAGAATCAGGCTTCACGTCACCCACCACTGCAACAGTCCATTTTCATAAATTTAGGCCCAGCACCCAGGCAGAGGAGAGAGGTCCCGTAGCAGACAATCTGGCTTCATGTCAGCAGAGAATCAGTCTTCATGTCATAGCAGAGAATCAGGCTTCACGTCACCCACCACTGCAACAGTCCATTTTCATAAATTTAGGCCCAGCACCCAGGCAGAGGAGAGAGGTCCCGTAGCAGACAATCTGGCTTCATGTCAGCAGAGAATCAGTCTTCATGTCATAGCAGAGAATCAGGCTTCACGTCACCCACCACTGTAAGAGTCCATTTTCATAAATTTAGGCCCAGCACCCAGGCAGAGGAGAGAGGTCCCGTAACAGACAATCTGGCTTCATGTCAGCAGAGAATTAGTCTGCATGTCATAGCAGAGAATCAGGCTTCACGTCAGCCACCAATGCAACAGTCCATTGTCAGATATTTAGGCCCAGCACCCAGGCAGAGGAGAGAGGTCCCTGTAACAGAGGATCTGGCTTCATGCCAGCAGAGAATCAGTCTTCATATCATAGCAGAGAATCAGGCTTCACGTCACCCATCAATGCAACAGTCCATTTTCATAAATTTAGGCCCAGCACCCAGGCAGAGGAGAGAGGTCCCGTAACAGACAATCTGGCTTCATGTCAGCAGAGAATCAGTCTTCATGTCATAGCAGAGAATCAGGCTTCACGTCACCCACCACTGTAAGAGTCCATTTTCATAAATTTAGGCCCAGCACCCAGGCAGAGGAGAGAGGTCCCGTAACAGACAATCTGGCTTCATGTCAGCAGAGAATCAGTCTGCATGTCATAGCAGAAAATCAGGCTTCACGTCAGCCACCACTGCAACAGTCCATTGTCAGATATTTAGGCCCAGCACCCAGGCAGAGGAGAGAGGTCCCGTAACAGACAATATGGCTTCATGTCAGCAGAGAATTAGTCTGCATGTCATAGCAGAGAATGAGGCTTCACGTCAGCCACCACTGCAACAGTCCATTGGCATATATTTAGGCCCAGCACCCAGGCAGAGGAGAGAGGTCCCGTAACAGAGGATCTGGCTTCATGTCAGCAGAGAATCAGTCTGCATGTCATAGCAGAAAATCAGGCTTCACGTCAGTCACCACTGCAACAGTCCATTGTCAGATATTTAGGCCCAGCACCCAGGCAGAGGAGAGAGGTCCCGTAACAGAGGATCTGGCTTCATGTCAGCAGAGAATTAGTCTGCATGTCATAGCAGAGAATCAGGCTTCACGTCACCCAACATTGGAACAGTCCATTGGCATATATTTAGGCCCTGGCACCCAGACAGAGGAGAGGTTCATTCAACTTTGGGTAGCCTCGCAATATAATGGTAAAATGAAAATAAAAATAGGATTGAATGAGGAAGTGCCCTGGAGTCCAATAATATATGGTTAAGGGGAGGTAGTTAATGTCTAATCTGGACAAGGGACGGACAGGTCCTGTGGGATCCATGCCTGGTTCATTTTTATGAACGTCAGCTTGTCCACATTGGCTGTAGACAGGCGGCTGCGTTTGTCTGTAATGACGCCCCCTGCCGTGCTGAATACACGTTCAGACAAAACGCTGGCCGCCGGGCAGGCCAGCACCTCCAAGGCATAAAAGGCTAGCTCTGGCCACGTGGACAATTTAGAGACCCAGAAGTTGAATGGGGCCGAACCATCAGTCAGTACGTGGAGGGGTGTGCACACGTACTGTTCCACCATGTTAGTGAAATGTTGCCTCCTGCTAACACGTTGCGTATCAGGTGGTGGTGCAGTTAGCTGTGGCGTGTTGACAAAAGTTTTCCACATCTCTGCCATGCTAACCCTGCCCTCAGAGGAGCTGGCCGTGACACAGCTGCCTTGGCGACCTCTTGCTCCTCCTCTGCCTTGGCCTTGGGCTTCCACTTGTTCCCCTGTGACATTTGGGAATGCTCTCAGTAGCGCGTCTACCAACGTGCGCTTGTACTCGCGCATCTTCCTATCACGCTCCAGTGCAGGAAGTAAGGTGGGCACATTGTCTTTGTAGCGTGGATCCAGCAGGGTGGCAACCCAGTAGTCCGCACAGGTTAAAATGTGGGCAACTCTGCTGTTGTTGCGCAGGCACTGCAGCATGTAGTCGCTCATGTGTGCCAGGCTGCCCAGGGGTAAGGACAAGCTGTCCTCTGTGGGAGGCGTATCGTCATCGTCCTGCCTTTCCCCCCAGCCACGCACCAGTGATGGACCCGAGCTGCGTTGGGTGCCACCCCGCTGTGACCATGCTTCATCCTCATCCTCCTCCACCTCCTCCTCATCCTCGTCCTCCTCGTCCTCCAGTAGTGGGCCCTGGCTGGCCACATTTGTACCTGGCCTCTGCTGTTGCCAAAAACCTCCCTCTGAGTCACTTCGAAGAGACTGGCCTGAAAGTGCTAAAAATGACCCCTCTTCCTCCTCCTCCTCCTCCTCCTGGGCCACCTCCTCTTCCATCGTCGCCCTAAGTGTTTTCTCAAGGAGACATAGAAGTGGTATTGTAACGCTGATAACGGCGTCATCGCCACTGGCCATGTTGGTGGAGTACTCGAAACAGCGCAACAGGGCACACAGGTCTCGCATGGAGACCCAGTCATTGGTGGTGAAGTGGTGCTGTTCTGTAGTGCGACTGACCCGTGCGTGCTGCAGCTGAAACTCCACTATGGCCTGCTGCTGCTCGCACAGTCTGTCCAGCATGTGCAAGGTGGAGTTTCACCTGGTGGGCACGTCGCATATGAGGCGGTGAGCGGGAAGGCCGAAGTTACGCTGTAGCGCAGACAGGCGAGCAGCAGCAGGATGTGAACGCCGGAAGCGCGAACAGAAGGCCCGCAGTTTATGCAGCAGCTCTGACATGTCGGGGTAGTTGTGAATGAACTTCTGCACCACCAAATTCAGCACATGCGCCAAGCAAGGGATGTGCGTCAAATTGGCTAGTCCCAGAGCTGCAACGAGATTTCACCCATTATCACACACCACCAGGCCGGGCTTGAGGCTCACAGTCTGTTGTTCTATACCCCGCCACAACTCCTGTGTGGTGTGGGGCCTGTCCCCCAAACATACGAGTTTCAGAATGGCCTGCTGACGTTTACCCCGGGCTGTGCTGAAGTTGGTGGTGAAGGTGTGTGGCTGACTGGATGAGCAGGTGGAAGAAGAGGAGGAGGAAGCCGAGAAGGAGGAGGTGGCAACAGGAGGCAAAGAATGTTGCCCTGCGATCCTTGGCGGCGGAAGGACGTGCGCCAAACAGCTCTCCGCCTGGGGCCCAGCTGCCACTACATTTACCCAGTGTGCAGTTAGGGAGATATAGCGTCCCTGGCCGTGCTTACTGGTCCACGTATCTGTGGTTAGGTGGACCTTGCTACAGATGGCGTTGCGCAGTGCACACTTGATTTTATCGGATACTTGGTTGTGCAGGGAAGGCACGGCTCTCTTGGAGAAGTAGTGGCGGCTGGGAACAACATACTGTGGGACAGCAAGCGACATGAGCTGTTTGAAGCTGTCTGTGTCCACCAGCCTAAATGACAGCATTTCATAGGCCAGTAGTTTAGAAATGCTGGCATTCAGGGCCAGGGATCGAGGGTGGCTAGGTGGGAATTTACGCTTTCTCTCAAATGTTTGTGAGATGGAGAGCTGAACGCTGGCGTGTGACATGGTTGAGACGCTTGGTGACGGAGGTGGTGGTGGTGTTGGTGGTACATCCCCTGTTTGCTGGGCGGCAGGTGCCAACGTTCCTCCAGAGGCGGAGGAAGAGGCCGAGGTGGCAGCAGCAGAAGAGGTAGCAGGGGGAGCCTGAGTGACTTCCTTGGTTTTAAGGTGTTTACTCCACTGCAGTTCATGTTTTGCATGCAGGTGCCTGGTCATGCAGGTTGTGCTCAGGTTCAGAACGTTAATGCCTCGCTTCAGGCTCTGATGGCACAGCGTGCAAACCACTCGGGTCTTGTCGTCAGCACATTGTTTGAAGAAGTGCCATGCCAGGGAACTCCTTGAAGCTGCCTTTGGGGTGCTCGGTCCCAGATGGCGGCGGTCAGTAGCAGGCGGAGTCTCTTGGCGGCGGGTGTTCTGCTTTTGCCCACTGCTCCCTCTTTTGCTACGCTGTTGGCTCGGTCTCACCACTGCCTCTTCCTCCGAACTGTGAAAGTCAGTGGCACGACCTTCATTCCATGTGGGGTCTAGGACCCCATCGTCCCCTGCATCGTCTTCCACCCAATCTTGATCCCTGACCTCCTGTTCAGTCTGCACACTGCAGAAAGACGCAGCAGTTGGCACCTGTGTTTCGTCATCATCAGAGACATGCTGAGGAGGTATTCCCATGTCCTCATCATCAGGAAACATAAGTGGTTGTGCGTCAGTGCAGTCTATGTCTTCCACCGCTGGGGAAGGGCTAGGTGGATGCCCTTGGGAAACCCTGCCAGCAGAGTCTTCAAACAGCATAAGAGACTGCTGCATAACTTGAGGCTCAGACAGTTTCCCTGATATGCATGGGGGTGATGTGACAGACTGATGGGGTTGGTTTTCAGGCGCCATCTGTGCGCTTTCTGCAGAAGACTGGGTGGGAGATAATGTGAACGTGCTGGATCCACTGTCGGCCACCCAATTGACTAATGCCTGTACCTGCTCAGGCCTTACCATCCTTAGAACGGCATTGGGCCCCACCATATATCGCTGTAAATTCTGGCGGCTACTGGGACCTGAGGTAGTTGGTACACTAGGACGTGTGGATGTGGCAGAACGGCCACGTCCTCTCCCAGCACCAGAGGGTCCACTAACACCACCACGACCATGTCCACGTCCGCGTCCCTTACTAGATGTTTTCCTCATTGTTATGGTTCACCACAACAACAAAAATATTATTTGGCCCAATGTATTGTATTCAAATTCAGCTGAATATAAATTTGAGGCCTATTATTTAGGCGCTGGGTGACCGGTATGGATTTACTAACAGAATTAGACTTGGAAATGCACAGTAGCGTGTGTGTGAAGTTATTCTGAATGACCCTATGTGCACCTTGAATATTATATACCCTTTTAGGGATAGATTTCAAATAGCTCTGATATAGCAGAAACCACTAAATTGTGAAATTGCTAAATTGGGAATTGTATTTCAACCCAGAACAAAAAATGTGCTTTGACGGACACTAAATAACTTGCCCATCCACAACAGGACAGCGGTAACGACAGATTTAGCGGGATATAAATTTGAGGCCTAGTATTTAGGCGCTGGGTGACCGGTATGGATTTACTGACAGAATTAGACTTGGAAATGCACAGTAGCGTGTGTGTGAAGTTATTCTGAATGACCCTATGTGCACCTTGAATATTATATACCCTTTTAGGGATAGATTTCAAATAGCTCTGATATAGCAGAAACCACTAAATTATGAAATTGCTAAATTGGGAATTGTATTTCAACCCAGAACAAAAAATGTGCTTTGACGGACACTAAATAACTTGCCCATCCACAACAGGACAGCGGTAACGACAGATTTAGCGGGATATAAATTTGAGGCCTAGTATTTAGGCGCTGGGTGACCGGTATGGATTTAATGACAGAATTAGACTTGGAAATGCACAGTAGCGTGTGTGTGAAGTTATTCTGAATGACCCTATGTGCACCTTGAATATTATATACCCTTTTAGGGATAGATTTCAAATAGCTCTGATATAGCAGATACCACTAAATTATGAAATTGCTAAATTGGGAATTGTATTTCAACCCAGAACAAAAAATGTGCTTTAACGGACACTAAATAACTTGCCCAGCCACAACAGTACAGCGGTAACGGCAGATTTAGCGGGATATAAATTTGAGGCCTAGTATTTAGGCGCTGGGTGACCGGTATGGATTTACTAACAGAATTAGACTTGGAAATGCACAGTAGCGTGTGTGTGAAGTTATTCTGAATGACCCTATGTGCACCTTGAATATTATATACCCTTTTAGGGATAGATTTCAAATAGCTCTGATATAGCAGAAACCACTAAATTATGAAATTGCTAAATTGGGAATTGTATTTCAACCCTGAACAAAAAATGTGCTTTGACGGACACTAAATAACTTGCCCAGCCACAACAGTACAGCGGTAACGACAGATTTAGCGGGATATAAATTTGAGGCCTAGTATTTAGGCGCTGGGTGACCGGTATGGATTTAGTGACAGAATTAGACTGGGATATGGCCAAAAAATAACCACACTATTGCTGGTTAAATGCACTTGGTGTGACAGCTTGACCAACCACACTACTGAGGGTTAAATGCACTTGGTGACGGGCGCAGCTTGCCCCTGATGTAGCATATGGCCAAAAAATGAACAGACTATTGCTGGTTAAATGCACTTGGTGTGACAGCTTGACCAACCACACTACTGAGGGTTAAATGCACTTGGTGACGGGCGCAGCTTGCCCCTGATGTAGTATATGGCCAAAAAATGAACAGACTATTGCTGGTTAAATGCACTTGGTGTGACAGCTTGACCAACCACACTACTGAGGGTTAAATGCACTTGGTGACGGGCGCAGCTTGCCCCTGATTTAGTATATGGCCAAAAAATAAACAGACTATTGCTGGTTAAATGCACTTGGTGTGACAGCTTCACCCTGATGTAGGCTTTAGCCAAAAAACAACCACACCATTGAGGGTTAAATGCACTTGGTCGCAGCTTGGATGCACTTGGTCGCAGCACCGCACAAGACACAAAATGGCCGCCGATCACCCCAGAAAAAAGTGACTGACAAACGGTCTGGGCAGCCTAAAAACAGTGAGCAATTGAATTTCAGCAGCTCAATGATGCACAGCTGCAGATGGATCGATTAATCAAGTCCTTTGGAGGAGTTAATCTGCCTAATCTCGCCCTACTGTCGCAGCCGCAACCTCTCCCTACGCTAATCAGAGCAGAGTGACGGGCGGCGCTATGTGACTCCAGCTTAAATAGAGGCTGGGTCACATGGTGCTCTGGCCAATCACAGCCATGCCAATAGTAGGCATGGCTGTGACGGCCTCTTGGGGCAAGTAGTATGACGCTTGTTGATTGGCTGCTTTGCAGCCTTTCAAAAAGCGCCAAGAAAGCGTCACAAAAGCGCCAAGAAAGCGACGAACACCGAACCCGAACCCAGACTTTTACGAAAATGTCCGGGTTCGGGTCCGTGTCACGGACACCCCAAAATTCGGTACGAACCCGAACTATACAGTTCGAGTTCGCTCATCCCTACTCACAAGTTTAATTAAGGGTCAGAGGGAGAAAGCAGATATTGCACGCATTCAAAATGGCGAGGGTGAGTTCCTGACGTCAACCCCAGCAATTGCAAATGAATTTGCATCCTTTTATTCTTCTCTGTACAACTTACAAACTATAGATCCCAAAGATAAACAAGAGAAGACTGCTTCATTCATTAATTCAGTGGAGGTACCCAAACTAAAGCCAGAGGAAGCAGACCACTTGTTAGCCCCCATCACAGACGAAGAAGTGAAGGATTGTCTCCTGAGCATCCCCTCTGGGAAAAGTCCGGGACCAGACGGCCTTCCCATTATATATTATAAAAAAATTCTGAAGTCGCTACTCCCTCACCTCACTGAACCGTGCAACTCGCTGCTAAGGGGATCTTCCCTTCCCCAACAGTCCCTGATGGCTCATATCGTAGTCTTGCCTAAAGAAGGAAAGGATCCAAAAAGTTATAGCAGCTATAGACCCATCTCACTTTTAAACGCTGACGTGAAATTATGGGCCAAAATTCTCAGCCAGAGGATAGCTCAGTATCTGCCTCGACTTCTAAAGGAGGAACAGGTGGGATTCGTGGGGGGCAGAGAGGGTAGACATAATGTGAGCAGGATATATCATGCCATTCATTATGCTAGAACAAAGATGGTGCCTTTGATACTTGTGGGGACAGACGCGGAGAAAGCCTTCGATAGGGTAAGTTGGACGTTCATGAGAGAGGCGCTCCTACATTTTGGCTTTCCCGCCACGTTCGTCACTGCAATATTTTCCCTTTATGGAAGACCTTTGGCAAGGGTTTTTGCCAATGGATACCTCTCTGCTCCCTTCGGGATCGCAAATGGTACACGTCAGGGGTGTCCCCTGTCACCTACACTTTTTGTCCTCGCTTTGGAAATTTTTCTAAATAAATTAAGGGCTTCAGATAAAATAAGAGTTCTACAGATTGGGAGTTGCATGCATTCAGTGGCGGCTTTCGCCTATGATCTCTTACTGCTTATCACGAATACGGAAGAAGCTCTGCCAGAAATTATGCAATTGCTGGAGGATTATGGGGAAGTTTCTAACTTTAAAATCAATTATGGGAAATCAGAGATACTTAATGTCTCCGTTGAGGAAAATAGAGCAGATACTCTAGTTCCGCTATCGCCATTCCAATGGCCGAAATGGGCTATAAAATTCCTTCAGATCCCCAGCAATTCTATAGCTTGAATTATCCTCCCTTGTTAGCTAAAATCAAATCCTATCTTAGCTCCATTAAAATCCCCTTTCTGTCCTGGCTAGGAAGGAAAAACATACTGACAACATATGCCCTCCCACAGATCCTACATATTTTGAGATGTTTACCTATAACAATCCCTGAAAAGTTATTTGCGGATTTCAGAAAGCTATTCATTAATTTCTTATGGGCCAGTGGGAAACCACGTCTCTCTTACTCTCTTTTTATTAGGAAGAAAGTGGCAGAAGGTCTATCTTTCCCAGACTTGAAAACTTACCACCATGCTATACATCTAGTAAGGTGGACTGAACTAGCGGACCTATCCAATAGCAAACTGCATGTGGACATGGAGCGTAGCCTTATGGGTACAAATGCCACAAGATACATGTGGGTTTCCTATGGGGGTAGAAAGAAGCCTTTGTTCCTGTCTGAAATGTCTAACTCTATGCTCTTACTGTCAGAAGACAACAGGCCTCTTGATGCATCAGAATAAACTTTCACCACTAGCCCCACTATCTGTTCTCCCTTATTTCATGAGAGGTAAGAGTACAAATCAACAATACTGGTACAACCTCTCGGAGATATAAATCTCAAACTTGCGCAAAACTCATGACTTAGACTCCTTCATGGAGGACATAACAGAGAAGATCCCGAGGCCCTATAGGAATTCATTAACAATAAGAGATCTTACCATCACCTGCAGGGAATATAGGCAGAAACACGCAATTGAACCTTTAGACCCTACATGGTTAGAAAACCTCTCGTTGTCGTCCAATAAACCCCCGCTGAAAATTCTATCCTTTTTATACACGCAGTTACTCCTTGTGCCACCTTGTGAGAAAACTCTGTACTTGAGGGCGTGGGAAAGAGAACTAGAGATAAATATCCCAGAGTCGGACGTCAAAGCTATTTTGACCCACTCACTCACATGGCTTCTCAAGAAGTATTCGCTTACAGGAGAATTCCTTTAAAATTCTCACAAGGTGGTACAGGACGCCAGACTTTTTACATAAAATTATTTCTCAAGACTTGGCAACCCTGGTTAGACTATCATGCAATGAGGATACAAACCTCTGCCCTTGAACAATAAATGTTTACCTTACCTTCCTCAACATGAGTTCAGGGTGTATGGTAAGATGTTTTTCAACATAAATATGGGATTGTTGTATAGAGGCCCATACTGGATTTGATAGGGGTGTTTCACCCCCACTGTTGTCCTATAAGTAACCAAGTAACCCATATAGCTCATATATCTCTTTTATCTCACATAAATATATGTATAGCACAATTTAACTAGCCGACCCTTCACTAGGTCCATCCAGTCCCTCGCCAGGGTGTTTTGAGGGTTTGAGGTTTATGTTTGATAACTATATCATTTACTACTTTTCATGCTGATTCTGTTTTTTGTTTATTATCCTAAAACATATGCATGGAGATACTATGTGTGAAGGTGACCAGCATTTGAGTATGTGTACACATGCATCTTTGTATACATACAACTTATGTGTATTATTTGCGCTTCATGTACCAATATATATTCTAACGTGCTTTCACGCATAAAGCTGAAGTAACCTATTGCTTATAATAAATAAAGAATTATAAATAAAAAAAGTGACCCCTGCCTGTAATGCATACGCGCATATTACATTGCTGATTTTTGCAAACATGAAAATAATGGTGAATTCTTGAATATTTACCCAAATATTCACAAATTATTGTGAATTCGAATATTGCTCCTGCCGCTTATCACTAGTCAGTATTAGCATTAAAGAGAAATAATAGCAGTTTTATATGATTATCACAAGTGTGTTGTACAAAACATTTTATTACCTCATTTCTTTCATACCAGCCAATATTCTGCATCTTGGAGAATGTCTGTGAGCGTTTAACAACAAAGTAGATAAGATAACCACTTCCACACAAGCAGCATATTATCATTACATTGGCCAAAACCCGGAGGAATCTAGTAAGATGAATGTTTTCATTTTTATTGCTTTCCTCTTCATCTACAATAGATTCCTGAAGGGAAGAACCAAAAAGTACAAAATGTCATTAGCTCGGGAAGTGAATATGAACAAACATATAGAGTGTCAACAAAGCTCAAATGAAAAACTATGCCCATAAACGGATGTAGCATGTTGCTTGGCTGCAATCATAGTATATTACTCGTAATAGTATAGTACAGGGATGCTCAACCTGCGGCCCTCCAGCTGTTGTAAAACTACAACTCCCATGATGCCCTTCTGTAGGATGATAGCTGTAGGCTGTCAGGGAATAATGGGAGTTGTACTTTTGCAATAGCTGGAGGGCCACAGGTTGAGCATGGCTGGTATAGTATAACATACCATATGACTGCATTTGCCAATTATTATACCACAAAGTAGCAAGACATCTAAACTATGTATTCAGAGAAAAATAAAGGTGAGTCTAGGTTGCTGTGTCACTCAGGCACAGAAAAAAGCTAACATTAATAGCACACTGTGAGCCAAGCTCCAGTGCTGTACAGTACGGTGCTATAAGTCTCCTATTTTTTTTTCCAGCTTTTACAGCATATAATTTGTCTACCTTGTAAACACTCTCTTATCTGAATAGTAGATATAGCATTGTTAATTCTGAGCAATAACTCCTGTTTTCAATTCTTTAAAGGGGTTGTCAAGAAATACAAAATTTCTAACAGGTACCACCAGCCAGCCTCCTCTTTTGAAAGGATCTAATCTACTTGCTCCCCACCACTCTGGTCCCTATGCTCGCTCTCCATCTTCTGGCATTGGGTTTATTTTTTTTTCTTCCTGATATGTCTCTTGTGGACACAAACTGTGAAGCCAGAGGTTGGCTGGAGAGGATCAGGTGACAATATCTATGCCAGGTTGGAAGAAAACAAACTTCCGACCAGAAGATGGAGACCCGGAAGCTAGAGCAGAGGACCAGATTGGAATGGAGCAGGTAAGTATGATCCTTTCAGTAGGGGAGGATGGCTGCCAGCACCTGTTGGAAATTATGTATTCCTTGGCAACCCCTTAAAAGGGGCTATCTAGCTTTCTAAAACTTATGGTCCATCCTTAGGACAGGCTGTCAATATTAGATAGGTGGGGTTTTGACTCTCAGTATCCCGGCAAACAGCTGTTTGAAGAGCCCATAATACTGAGAATAGCCATTACAAAAAAATATGGCATTCAGAATGCGAACCAGCCTACAGCTCTTGTATGAGCCTTGAGGCCCCTTCCAATAACTGATTAGTAGGGGTCCGAACCATCACCAATATAACACTTAAGGCCTATCCTAAGGATAGGTCATAAATTTTACAAAGCTACATAACCCCTTTAATCATGTTGACTAGATTTGAATGAATCTGAATTCTAAACAAATCGGATTTGACCCAAATTTTGTGAAAGGTGGATCCCAGTCTAAATATTTGGTCATTGGATTTGGGTGCATTTTGGGGAGAGAGAGAGAAATGAATACAACATTTTAAAAAGTAAGAGACTAAAGAGAAACAAATATGAGTTCCAGGAGACCTTATAGTGTCACTATTGTGTACACACATTTTCAAGGCCAATTGGAGCATTTTCCATTTGGGTAGAATTAAATCAGACCCAAATAGGTCTGGCAACCAATTTGAACCCAAATCAAATTTTAAATGATTCTTAGCCAGGGTAAAAAATGTAGGGGGTCCTTTACTAACCAGAAATATGCCTATAGTTGGCATATTTTTGGTCAGATTGCTGCACAAGAAATCAACAGGATTCCATCATTTTGAACAGTACCTGCTATCCCCTGTATAAGGCCTCATGCACACGGCCGTGTTCTACGGCCGAGAGCGGTCCGTGGTATCCCGGCCTGGCATCCTGCTGACAACAGGAGCACACGGCATCATTGGTTGCTATGACGCCGTGCGCTTCATGCCGCCGCTGCACTACAGTAATACATTCGTATAGATCGTACCAGTGTATTACTGTAGTGCAGGGGCGGCATGAAGCTCACGGCATCATAGCAACCAATGACGCCGTGCACTCCTGCTGTCAGCAGGATGCCAGGCCGGGATACCACGGACAGCTCTCGGCCTAAGAAGAATTTTTGTGAAGCAGGCAAGCAATTTAATGAGATATTTTTGCTTTATTAAACTTTTACAAACATAAACGTGTTTCATTTAAAATGTTCCTAAATGTAAATTGCTACTTTATACTGTCCTGAAACGCTCATCCTTAATAACTTAAGAACTTTCCGGCTGCAAAATGGGGAAACTGGAAATATAAAATTGATTGGAACAGTGAATTGTTGGCTTCATTTACATTATTGAAGAAAAGTGAATTACTGTGTGTTCTGTATTGATGTTACATAATACTGCCCTAAAGCATCAAGATTAATAGACTTTTGTATTTACCTTAAAACTGGTAGTTATGGATGCAAATTTGTTATCTGCTGTCTCTGGGTTTCCTATTAAGTAATCCCAGCTAGTGAACATTTTAAAGCTGAAGTTATAATCCCCATCATCTCCATCACCTGTGCTTTCATTGGCATTACTTGCCATCCTAAAAGACAAAATATCAAACTATAATAAGAATCACAAACTTATAAAAAGTTTATTGTGTATTTAAGTATATTGAGGAAGTCAAAGATCTGTTTTTTAAAATGGTTCATACTGTACATCTGCACCCACCACTAGGTGAAGCTGAAGAGTATACTATTTTTTACTTATAATTGAGTTCACTGGGACCAGTATTCAGCACCCTTAAATGGGTTGTTCTCTTTCAGGAGGAAATCAGGAGAAAATTGGACAGCACATGTCATCTGCCTGCAATAAAAATAGACTGATTCGTTACTTCAATTCTCCTGGATGGGCTCTGTTTAGCCAGCTGCAGCAGTGATGTCACGTCAACAAAATGTGACCACTGCAGCCAATCACTGGCCTCGGCAATAATTGCCTGCAGGAGTCACATATTGTCGATGAGATGTCCTAGCTGAATTCGGGCAAACAGAGCTCTACCAGAAGAACCAGAGCAGCAGTGTGGGAGCTGTCAGGTAAGTAATCATCTATTTTAATTAATTAATTAATTGTACATGGAACATATTTGTTGTTTGGTTTCCTACTGAAACCGGTCAACCCCTTTAAGGGTCCAGTCACACAATTTCAAATACTCTTTAGAAAAATCATGCTCACCGGGCGCTCTGCTGGGCGGAAGCCTCCGCCTGGAAGTCCCTATGGAGAGCCCGATACATCACAGATCTCCAAAAAAAGCCTTTGCCCTGTGTGATTCAGTGCACGATTAATTCTCTGATACTCATATCAGATGGGCCGGAGGGGTGGTTATGTCCTTGTTCAGCTTTGAACCCAGACAACCCCTTTAAGGTTTCTGCCATGGATTTGGAATGCAGCAGATGTGACTGCTGATTAGCCCCATTCAGTTAGCCAATTCGCACATGTACAGCCACCATGGTTTTATATCACTTCTTGAAGCAGATTTGAAATCCATGCCAAGAAGATCCGTGGCCATACAAATGGCAATACAGATTCGCATTGGCAACAATGGAAAATAGGTGGAAAATGCGACAAAGAATTTAAATCATGCAATTACATTTTAAATTATTCATATATTTTTATTACATGAATGTTAATGTTCTGTGCCTCAGATTATTCTGTTAATAAATTAATTATATTCATTTACTACATAACACAGTAAGGACTGTGCCTTACATAGAACTGTTTTATTACTAGTAGGTTTAGAGTATGAATATTTCTGAAGTCTTATACATATTGCTGGCATTTCTTCTGCAATTAGACCGACCATGATTACATTCACCTCATACGTACTTTTAGTAGTAAACAAATAATTCACATCCTGCAGCAGACGCTCTACTCTCCAGTTCTAATTAAATATTCATAGGCAAACTGAACAATTGAAGGAGAGGACAAGCAAAATATATTTGCAGACATTGCGATCCAAGTTTTGCTTTGTTCTACTTAGGAATGAGAAAACCAGTTAATGAAAGTAGAAAAGATGCTCTGTGCTACATAAGTCAGTAGCCAACAAGTTAATGAGAACTCCAAAAGAAGCTGAGTTTTTAGCAAAACTAATGAGTTAATAATATGTTAATTGGAGTATGTGTGTCTGTGTTAAAAGAATTTTCCAGGCTACAGATATTGATGAGATATACCCAGATTGCCGGGGCTCTGACTCCCAGGACCCCTGCCAATCGGCTGTTTAAAGAGGCTGCAGTGCTTGTGCAAGTGCTGTGTCCTTTTCGGCTCTCCGCCTACTTTGTCAAATGTATGGGAGAGGAAGCTGTAATTACACTGTACCACCTCCACAGAGGAAACGCCCCTGAAGAGGGCACAACGCTCGCACAAGCGTCACCGCCCATTCAAACAGCTGATTGTCGGGGGTGCCATTGAATACTAGTCTTCAAAGGTAACCACCCACCAGATGAAGCTTCCTAGAGAAACAGCATTGGAAGAGCTGACTCTTGATGGGACTCCCAGCACGTTGCTGCTGGAAACAAAAGCAGGAGGACCCGACCAGTGACACAGAAAATGGTGCTGTAGAAAGGGGTAAGCATGACATGACTTTTTATCTTAGGTGATTGGGCTGTTTTTCTGAGATTTTTCATTATTTCGAACAACTCCTTTAAAGAATCACTTGTATTACACCTTGCAACTGCGTACTTTATACATAACAAACTACTCTCCCAGGCATAGCTTGTTAAGAGCTCATTTGCATCCCTTTCTTCCCAGAATTCCAGAGGAGCATGTGTGGCCTATAAGTCTCCTCCCGCCGATTAAGGCGCTCTCTCCCCAAGAAGAGAAAATACCCCCCATCTCTTATGAAATTAAACACACAGAGATTGAGAAAAAATTATAACTGCCCTAGATGTAGAGCCAGTGGTACGGAAATGATCCATATGATCTGGAGATGCCCCAAATTGTTCAGGTTCTGGGAAAATGTAAAACAGACTTTTGAGGAAGTTTGATACATTCAGTTGTGTGTTTCTTGCCAAAATGATACTGGAAAAAAGAGTGATTCACCGTCATTTATTATTTGGAAGAATCTGAAGACAGATGAGGCTACTGCTCATTTCTGCCGTTCCTTGGTATTGTGGTTGCAGAAATTCCAGGTAATTTGTAAAATTTTACATTTTATTCTCCCCCTTTCATTTTCTTCTCTTCAGCAAGGTAGAGGGTAGGTGTTAAATTCTTGGGGATATTCATTTACTATTTTATAACTTTTTTTGCACGTCTATTTAAAAAAAAAAAAGAATAAAACACGCAAGTATTTTTTGTTTAAGAGATTTGCTTTACATCAGCCACAAATACATTGGAAACTGGTGTCTTCTACGTTTAACAAAACAACTTGATATGTTCCCATTAAATGGAGATTAGATTTAAAGAGGTTTTCTGAGAATACTGATTTTTAAGCAAGTGCCTGCAGCCTGTCTCCGTAAACAGAAGATTCATACTTACCTGATTCCCACCGCTCCGGTCCTCTGCGATGCTTCCGCTGTATCCATGTTCCAGTTCCCAGGTGGTTTTCTTCTGGTGATGTATGGGCATGATCACATGCTCGCTGAATCCAGTCATTGGCTGCATCGGAGCATATGACCATGCCCATACAGCAGCAGAAGAAAAAAACTGGGAACCAGAACATCGACAGACTGGAGCAGGTAAGTATGAATCTTCCGTTTTAAAGGCAGGATGCCGGTATGTGCTAAAAAAATCTGTATTCCTGGAGAAACCCTTTAAATTGCAACCTTGTATGAATGTCTTCCCCAATAAACTCATTTTTATTCAGGTACATATTCGATATATCATTTAACAGACTTCCTGATGCATATTTGAATAAAGCAATAAGTAATAGCCACCCATTACTGATGTTTCCTAAGAGAACACATTTGTCTTTTTACTTAAGCTAAAAGCTCATAAGCTGGGATAACAGAAAACAATTACATAGCGACCAGAAAACAGCATTATGAATAGTTATAAGTAATTTATATCTGAATGGCATGAGTGTGGATTGTGGTGCCGTTACAAATAAGGCCGTTGGCGAATAAAATAGAGCGTAAGAGAAGAAAATGCAGTTTTTCGAATTATGGTTTATTTGTTCATGGCCAGATAATTGGTAGAGGGCACTTCATATAAATGTAAGAGAAAATAGCATTTACTCTTATTCCATTCTACAGTTAATTGCTGAAAGCTGTAGACAAAGACTCCCACACAAATCCTCAAAAAGCCTATGTTCACATTTGCGTCAGGGCTCAGATTCCGTCTTATTCAACTGGAAAAATAGTTCTTCGAGCAGTCTTATCTTTCTGTGAAAACAATAAACTCCTATCTTTGCTGCTCAGCAATAGTTCTGGTGATAGAGCATCTGTCAATCGCGCTTCAATTTAAACACCACAACGTCTACGTCAACACCACAACCTTGTATCGTTTGCTGATGACCTACTACTGCACATTGCAAATTAACAAATAGCCTAATTCTAATATGAAAATTAAAAAAATGGCCAAGTTAGCAACATTAAAGTGAACCAGTCCTATGAAAATGCGGTGCAATCTGCAGGCACCATTTATAAAGCAGGTGGAGCAGAGAAGATTGATATATAGTTTTATGGGAAATGATTGGGAAACTTCATACAGCGATAAATGTCAAGAACTAGTAAGACCGCCCATATGATTCGGGGCAAGTATCAGGAAGGAGCATTCCAAGGAATGCTTGTTCTTGAAATCTGTTAATCACTTGATGGTCGAGCAAATGCACGTTCATCATGTGAAAGAATCTTGGCTATGAATTGCACAATCCTCGTTTCTGGGCAGCAGATGATTCCACGTGAACAGCAATCTGCTGCCCAGAAACAATGATTTGTATGAAGACAACCATGTTAAGCATGTTAAGAGATGTGAAAGATGGAAGTAGTATTTCTGGCTCCGGCCACAGTGTTCATAGTGGCTGAGCTATCTCCACCAAACTTTACTCACTGCCAGGGCTGGCACAGTGAAGAGGGGGGTCACATCCCAGATGGGGCACACTCTGTGTAGAGTCTGGTGGAAGGTACCTTTGGTGTTCAGATGCAAATGATAGGCAGGAGACTGAGACAAACAGGAAAAAAATACCATGCAGTCTTTACGGAGTAGAAACATGCCCACACATCAATGTAGGCACACAATCTTTGCAAAGCTGTTTTGAAATGTCCTCTGAGATATAGTTGCTCAACTCACAATTCCCTGCAGTTACAGCTGACGAGTGCACAAATGCCCAATATTTTCTGCAATTCCTGGGAGCGAGATGCAATTTCCCAAGTGGTAATGCAAGATGCAGACAAATATGATAGGGTAACTGAAACCCAGAATCCAGTCAACACTATGAGGTCTGTGGCCAATATGTTTTCTCCTCACAAACTGTCTACTGTACTCCCTTTCAGGTGCACACAGCCACACTGGACTTCAGTGGCAGGACTAACTGGCAGGACTGACTGGAGTCGGCTCACTCCAATTACATTCCAGACTAGACTAACCAGATGGAAAAAGGAGAGCTTATCTCAGCTATAACTCTGTCCTCCTTCTAGAAACACATCCCAGAGGCTTGGTAAAAACACATGGTTCAGTTAGCCCTATAAACATTTAAAGTTACAGTACAGTGTTTTCTACAAACAAAAGTACAACTCCAATTGCATAAAAAGTTGGGACGCTGAGTAAAATGTTAATAAAAACAGAATGCAATTGTCACAACCAGACAGCTGAGAAGCTCTGACAGAGGAACTTTCAGAACCTCCTCCTTGAGTTTTATTTGTTGTGGTATTCAGTTCCTCATCTGGTTAGCCTCTCTCAGCTGTCATGTAGTTGGACTGATTGCTTCCCTTTAAATTCCTCCCCATAATACTTTACTGGGCGGCTTATACTTCTTCCTGGAGTGTGTGTGCATGCTGATCCTATTTCCCAGTCTGCTACTAAGTTAAGTGCTGTACATTTATCTGTTATTTTCTGTTTGCTGGATCCCAGGTGACCCTGACTCCCTCCGTGTCTGGTGTAGGGAGCCGGTGGTCGTGTCCCCTCACTATTGTAGGGTGTTCAGGTGTTATATAGTCGAGGTACGTGGATATGCAACCATCCACCTTTGGGATTTTTTCATAGGCTGAGCAGCCAGGGAAAGTGCCAGCTCTTGTGCAGGGGTCTCCCTTTTGGTTCCTTAGCTTTGGATCCAGTGAGTCATATATGCATGTTGCATTGTCTTGTTTCCTGTACACCGTCCGTGACATTATAAGCCGCCAAAACTGTCTCAAGCATGGATCCGGTTTCACTTTTGGCTGAACGCCTTCAGGGTCTTTCATTGGAGGTAGCTGATCTCCGCAGGACTTTTTCTCAGCTTCAAGTGAGCGGTTCAGCTGGCGTTAATGGAGTTTGTTCTGAGCCTAAGATCTCGCTCCCAGATACGTTTTCCGGGGGTAGTGAGAATTTTGTGCGTTTTAGAGAGGCTTGCAAACTCCATTTTTGCCTTCTTCCCCATTCCTCTGGTGATGAGGAACGGAGGGTGGGGATCATTATATCGCTGCTCAGGGGTAACGCTCAGTCCTGGGCCTTTTCGCTGCCGGAGGGGGCACGGCCCCTCCGTTCAGTGGATGAATTATTTTTAGCCCTGGGTCAGATATATGATGATCCGGATTGTATTGCTCTGGCTGAGTCTAGACTACGTCTATTATGCCAGGGTAAACAATCTGCAGAGATATACTGCTCAGAATTTCGGAGATGGGCAGCTGATACTGGTTGGAATGATGCTGCACTCCGAAGTCAATTTTGCCATGGTCTTTCAGAGGGATTGAAAGATGCATTTGCCTTTCATGAAAGGTCTATTTCCTTGGACTCTGCTATGTCTCAGGCCATTTGTATTGACAGGCGTCTTAGAGAGAGAGGAGAGAGCTCTCCTTCCTGTCATACTCAGTCCCAGGACAGTGCAGCGGTCCCATTCTGTGCGCATGGGAGGGTTTGTTTTTGTTGTGGAGGTATAAATCATTTGGCAAATGTTTGTCCCTCTAGGAGATTCAGGCAGTTCTCTGGGAGTAATAAAGAAACAAAGAGGAAAAAAATCTTTTAAAAATGTTCCGTCTGTTACTATTGGCAGGGTTGAGGCGGAAATGGAAGGTTTTCCGTTTGCTTGTAGTTCCCGTTTTGTCCTGCCTGCTAGGGTGGCGCTAGAGAGCAAGAGCATTTTATGTGAGATTTTTGTGGATAGTGGAGCAGCGGTCAATCTCATTGATAGTCAATTTGCAATAACTCATGGTTTCTAGGTGTGCACTTTGGGAAAGGATATTCCTGTTTTTGCTATTGATTCCGCTCCACTTTCTCAGAAATCATTAAAGGGCATAGTTCACAATATCCGTTTAATTGTGAGTGATGCTCTTGTTTTTTGTCCTTAGCGGTTTGCCTACTCCTCTAGTGTTGGGGCTACCCTGGCTCACTAAACATAATCCCACCATTGATTGGTAAGCGAGGCAAATAAATGGTTGGAGTGACTTTTGCAGAGAGAATTGCCTCATGACATCTGTTTCTGAGGTTGCTACTAAGACTGTACCATCTTTTCTCTCTGAATTTTCGGTTGTCTACTCTGAGAGTGGAGTTCAGGATTTGCCCCCGCACAGGGAGTACGATTGCCCTATTAATGTCATCCCAGGCGCCAAGCTGCCTAAATCTCGTTTATACAATCTTTCCCAACCTGAAAGGATCGCTATGCGTGCTTATATCTCTGAGAGTCTGAGAAAAGGACACATACGACCCTCGAAGTCACCTGTTGCCGCTGGTTTTTTCTTTGTTAAGAAAAAAGATGGTTCTTTAAGACCTTGTCTGGATTTCAGGGAGCTGAACAGTATCACTATTCGTGACCCTTATCCGCTTCCTCTAATCCCGGACCTGTTTAACCAGATTGTTGGGGCTAAAGTATTTTCCAAATTAAATCTAAGAGGAGCATACAACCTGGTCAGGGTCAGAGAAGGAGACGAATGGAAAACGGCCTTCAATACCCCTGAGGGCCATTTTGAAAATTTGGTTATGCCTTTTGGTTTGATGAATGCCCCAGACGTTTTTCAGCATTTCGTGAACAGAATTTTTTATCATTTGATGGGAAAATTTGTATTAGTGTATTTGGATGACATTTAGATTTTTTCTCCTTATTTCAAAACTCATAAGGAACATTTACGTCAGGTCTTGCTCATTCTGCGGGAGAATAAATTATATGCGAAACTGGAAAAATGTGTGTTTGCAGTTCCAGAAATTCAATTTCTGGGGTTTCTTCTCTCCGCTTCTGGTTTTCGCATGGACCCCGAGAAGGTCCGCGCTGTGCTTGAGTGGGAGCTTCCTGAGAATCAGAAGGCGCTGATGCGTTTTTTGGGCTTTGCCAATTATTACAGGAAGTTTATTTTGAATTATTCCTCTATTGTTAAACCACTCACTGATATGACCAGAAAGGGGGTAGATTTTTCTTCTTGGTCGGTAGAGGTGCGTAAGGCTTTTTCTAATATCAAGGAGAGTTTTGCTTCCGCTCCCATCTTGGTGCAACCTGATATTTCTTTACCCTTCATAGTTGAGGTTGATGCTTCTGAGGTGGGTGTGGGGGCGGTCTTGTCTCAGGGTTCCTCTCCTGCCAAATGGCGACCGTGTGCCTTTTTCTCGAAAAAACTCTCCTCCGCAGAGAGAAATTACGATGTGGGAGATAGGGAATTGTTGGCCATCAAGTTGGCTTTTAAGGAATGGCGCCATTGGCTGGAGGGAGCCAGACACCCTATTACCGTGTTTACTGACCATAAAAATCTGGCCTACTTGGAGTCAGCCAAGCGTCTGAACCCGAGACAGGCCAGATGGTCTTTGTTCTTTTCAAGATTTATTTTTGTTGTCACGTTCCGCCCTGGAGTTAAGAATGTGAAGGCAGATGCCCTGTCACGTTGTTTTCCGGGAGGCGGGAATTTTGAAGACCCGGGTCCCATTTTGGCTGAAGGTGTGGTGGTCTCTGCTCTTTTTTCTGAATTGGAGGCAGAGGTGCAGGCAGCCCAGTCAGAGGCTCCTGATCTTTGTCCTCCTGGGAGGTTGTTTGTGCCTCTCGCTTTAAGACACAAGATTTTTAAGGAACACCACGATACGGACCTTGCTGGGCACCCAGGGGCAAGAGCCACAGTGGATCTCATCGCTCGGAGATTTTGGTTGCCTGCGCTTCGTAAATCGGTTGAGGGTTTTGTGGCAGCCTGCGAGACGTGCGGTCGTGCCAAAGTCCCTCATTCACGGCCATCAGGTCCTCTCCTTCACTTACCCATTCCTTCCCGTCCTTGGACACATCTGTCCATGGACTTCATAACGGACCTGCCTCATTCCTCAGGGAAGACTGTGATTCTGGTGGTGGTGGACCGTTTTAGCAAAATGGTGCATTTCATCCCTTTTCCTTGTTTGCCCAATGCTAAGACGCTGGCGCAGGCATTTATTGATCACATTGTCAAATTGCACGGTATTCCTTCAGACATAGTCTCTGATAGGGGCACGCAGTTTGTTTCCAGATTCTGGAAGGCTTTCTGTTCTCGCTTGGGGGTTCGGTTGTCATTCTCTTCTGCTTTCCCCCCGCAGTCCAATGGCCAGACAGAGCGCGTCAATCAAATCTGGACACATATCTGCGCTGTTTTGTGGCAGAGAATCAAGAGGATTGGTGTTCTTTTTTGTCCCTTGCTGAGTTTGCTTTAAATAACCGTCGTCAGGAGTCCTCTGATAAGTCACCATTTTTTGGTGCATATGGGTTTCATCCGCAGTTTGGGACTTTCTCGGGAGAGGGGTCTTCTAGTTTACCTGATGAGGACAGATTCTCCTCGTCTTTGTCATCTATTTGGCAAAAGATTCAGGATAATCTAAAGAGCATGAGTGAGAGATATAAGCGTGTGGCAGATAAGAGACGTGTTCTTGGTCCGGACCTGAATGTTGGGGATCTGGTGTGGTTGTCTACCAAGAATATCAAATTGAAGGTTCCCTCCTGGAAGTTGGGTCCTAGGTTTATTGGGGCTTACAAAATCCTGTCTGTCATCAATCCTGTTGCCTACCGTCTTGATATTCCTCAGACTTGGAAGATCCATAATGTTTTTCATAAGTCCTTATTGAAACCTTATGTTCAACCCATTGTACCCTCGCCTTTGCCTCCTCCTCCGATTATGGTTGATGGGAATCTTGAATTTCAGGTCTCTAGGATTGTGGATTCTCGTCTTGTCCGCGGTTCTCTTCAGTACCTTGTTCATTGGGAGGGTTATGGTCCTGAGGAGAGGATGTGGGTCCCAGTGACGGACATTAAGGCCTCTCGTCTCATCAGGGCTTTCCATAGGTCCCATCCTGAGAAGGTGGGTTCTGAGTGTCCGGAGTCCACTCGTAGAGGGAGGGGTACTGTCACAACCAGACAGCTGAGAAGCTCTGACAGAGGCCTTTCAGAACCTCCTCCTTGAGTTTTCTTTGTTGTGGTATTCAGTTCCTCATCTGGTTAGCCTCTCTCAGCTGTCATGTAGTTGGACTGATTGCTTCCCTTTAAATTCCTCCCCATAATACTTTACTGGGCGGCTTATACTTCTTCCTGGAGTGTGTGTGCATGCTGATCCTATTTCCCAGTCTGCTACTAAGTTAAGTGCTGTACATTTATCTGTTATTTTCTGTTTGCTGGATCCCAGGTGACCCTGACTCCCTCCGTGTCTGGTGTAGGGAGCCGGTGGTCGTGTCCCCTCACTATTGTAGGGTGTTCAGGTGTTATATAGTCGAGGTACGTGGATATGCAACCATCCACCTTTGGGATTTTTGCATAGGCTGAGCAGCCAGGGAAAGTGCCAGCTCTTGTGCAGGGGTCTCCCTTTTGGTTCCTTAGCTTTGGATCCAGTGAGTCATATATGCATGTTGCATTGTCTTGTTTCCTGTACACCGTCCATGATTTGCAGATTTCATAGACCCATATTTTATTCACAATAAAACACATATCAAATGCTGAAAGTGAAACATTTTACCAGTTCATGAAAAAAATTAATTTAGAATCTGATCGCAGCAACACATCTAAAAAAAAGTTGGGTCAGAGCCATGTCTATTATTGTGTAGAATTTCCTCTCCTTTTAACAACAGTCTGTAAATGTCTGGGAAGTGAGGAGACAAATTACAGTATTTTTTGCCCTATAAGATGCATTTCCCCCCTCCAAAAGTGGGGGGAATGGCAGTGCATCTTATGGGGCGAATGCTGCCATTTATAGTTTGCACTGATACATTGTCGGCCGCGATGCTGCCCAGGGCGGCCTGTGATGTATCAGTGGGAGGGAGGAGGGGCTGGAGGCCAGCAACTTGTGTTGGAATAGTAGCCGGTGCAGTCACTGTTCTCTATTACACCGGCCCCGCTCACAGCAGTATTTATTAAGTGAAGTCATGGGTAAAGCTTTGTTAAGGTATAGAAATCCTCTGCAACAGTAGCGCACGTAGTACTCACTATGAAACTCCCGTAGCAGGCAGGCTGGCCAGTCACTCACTTCATCACGCGCATACTCCTCCCACTTTATGAATCAAGCAGGCGGAGCAGGCGCGTGACGGAGTGAGTGATGTTATGCTGCCGGCTGCCCTGCCTGCTACAGGAGTTTCATAGTGAGTGCTATGTGCGCTACTGCTGCAGAGGATTGCTATAGCTTAACAAAGCTTTACCCATGACTTCACTTAATAAATACTGCTGTGAGTGGGGCCCGGTGTAATAGAGAACAGTGAATGCACCGGACCCCCCTGCAATTCCAACACAAGTTGCCGGCCTCCACCCCCTGTATTGGGGGGTCACTATTTACACAAGGACAGTGTTATGGGGGGATCTGTGGATGACATGTGGATGACACATATATGGCATAAGATGCTATATATGTGTCATCCACAGATCCCCCCCATAGCAGTGTCATCCACAGATCCCCCATAAGAGTGTCATCTACAGATTCCCCCCATAACAGTGTCATCCACAGATCCCCCCATAACAGTGTCATCAACAGATCCCCCATAACAGTGCCATCCACAGATCCCCCGTAGCTGTGTCATCCACAGATCCCCCCCCCATAAGAGTGTCATCTACAGATTCCCCCCCCATAACCACTTCTGGACAATAAACGTCCTATAGGTGGATGTTTATCTCTGAATGGACGTTCTAAAAGGTCCATTCAGAGATGGCAGCTGCACGCTAATTGTGCAGCTGCTGAGCGGGGAGCCCACTGTCAGTGACAGCAGGCCACCCCAGAGAGAAGGACAGTTCCCAGGTGTCCCTTCTAGATTGCTGTATACACAGCGCTCAACAAGCGCTGTGTATACAGTTCAGGAAGCGCTATGCGCTGGTGCAAGGACAGAGCCCAGGACGGCACTGGATATGAGTCGGCCTGCTATGACTCTACCTCTGGTACCTCAAACTAGCACCCCATGGTCCGCCTGGACCAGCTGCCTCATGTGCCAATCCTCCTTAAGAGATAGCGACCTGGTTTTCCCCTCGGAAAAGTCTGTTCCCACCATCGGGGATACTGCGAAGAACGAGGGGTTAAATTGGACAACGTCCTTAGAGGAGGTTTGTCACATGGCACAGTAGGTTCACATCCTCTGGTTCATTACACTTTTTTTTCTTTCTTGTCACCTTTCACTTTGTTTTTTTCCTTTCCTCCTTTTGCTTTCTTTCTTGTCTACTTTCACTTTCTTTGTTTCTCCATTCATTTACTTTCTTTTCTACTTTCCCTTTCTTTGTTGCTTCTTTCTTTCTTTGTTGTCTCCTTTTACTTTCCTTATTTTTTGTCTTTCACTTTCTATGTTTCTCCTTTCACTTTCTTTCTTGTCTCCTTTCACTTTCTTTGTTTTCTCCTTTCACTTTCTTTGTTCTTTTACTTTCTTTCTTATCTCCTTTTACTTTCTTTATTTATTTTCTTTCACTTTCTTTCTTTCTTGTCTCCTTTGACTTTGTTTCCTACTTTCACTTTCTTTCATGTTTTCTTTCACTTTCTTTCTTTTCTCCTTTCACTTTCTTTTTACTTTCTTGTCTATTTCACTTTCTTTGTTTTTCTTTCCCTTTTTTTGTTTGTGCTTTCGTTTTCTTTCTTTCTTTCATTTTACTTATTTTTTTTCTTTCACTTTTATTGTTTCTCCTTTCGCTTACTTTTTTCTCTTGTCTCCTTTTCACTTTCGTTGTTTCTCATTTTACGTTCTTTCTTGTCTACTTTCACTTTATTCGTTTTTTGTTCACCTTTTTGTCCTTTTGCTTTCTTGTCTCCTTTAACGTTATTTTTTTCTTTCACTTTCTATGCTTCTCCTTTCGCTTTATTTCTTTTTTTTGGTCTCCTTTCACTTTGTTTCCTCCTTTCATTTTCTTTCTTTTCTACTTTCACTTTGTCCTTTTGCTTTCTTTCTTTCTTTCTTTCTTTCTTTCTTTCGTCTCCTTTCACTCTCATTTTTCTCTTTTTGCTTTCATTCTTTCCTAGTAATTTGTGTTACTGTATGTTTTCAGTCAGTCATACAAATAAATTTGCTTTGTGACAAATAACTTTGTCGCAAAGCACATTTCTTTTTAAGAAGTGGGTGCAATGACAGGGAATGTCGATTGCATCGCTCCACATCATTGTACCTCTCAGATGCCACGTTCATACATTATGCGACATCTGATACAAATAACACAAAGGAAAATTTAATAAATAAAAAATAAAATTTTACCTCCCCGGTCCATTTGCTCCATTTGATCCTCTAATTTTAAATCAATTTAACCTGAAATAGTGTAAAAAACAAACAAAAAAAATCATACTTACCTGATCAATTTGCTCTTAACTGGCCGGCCAACGCCATCTTGCTTGAAGATTTGATGCGAAATCTTGTGCGACCCGAGATGACATCATCACATCGGCCGTCGTGGTGACGTCATACGTCACTGCACATGTGATTTCGACAGAGGTCTTTAAGCAAGATGGCAAATGGATCAGTATAAGTAAGATTTTGTTTTGTTTATTTACACTATTTTAGGTTCAATCGATTCACTACCACAAAGCATTAGGAAATTCGGCTTTGCGTCAAATAAAATTTATCCTGAAATTCGGATCGAAGTCCACTTTGTGGACTTTAATTCGCTCATCACTAGATATATTGTATTGTTCCTGTGGTGGCCAATTCAAATTATCCCTACATGTAGCTGTACATATTTTAATGTAAAAAAATTATTCAAATTTGAATAAATATTTCACAAAAAAAAGTCAGCCATTGCAGCTATTTTTTGGTTTTTCATTGTTATTTTTTCACCTTCCCTTCAAGAGCCATGTTTTTCTTTTTCTAGCATCATATAAGGTCTTGTTTTTGTGGCAAGACAACTTTTTTTATTCAATTGCACTAATTAAATGGATTGTCTCACTTCAACAAGTGGAATTCATCATGTAGAGAAAGTTAATACAATCCACTTACTAATGTATTGTTATAATCCATATTGCTTCCTTTGCTGGCTTGTTTAATTTTTCCAACAGGTTATACACTGCTCGTTTCCATGGTTACTGACCACCCTGCAATCCATTAGTGGTGGTCATGCTTGCATCCTATAGGAAAAAGTGTTGGCCTGTCTGGTAACTGGGACCACGGGAGCTCACATACAGGTGAAACTCGAAAAATTAGAATATCATGCAAAGTTCATTTATTTCAGTAATGCAACTTAAAAGGTGAAACTAATATATGAGAGAGACTCATTACATGCAAAGCGAGATATTTCAAGATTATGGCTTACTGCTTATGAAGCCCCAAAGTTTCAATTTTGAGGTACCCTTTGCTCAGGGGTATGGATTAATTAGCTGACTAGAGTGTGACAATTTGAGCCTAGAATATTGAACCTTTTCACAAAATTTTTATTTTAAGCTGCATTAATGCAATTCCTTTTAATTTGTATTACTGAAATAAATGGACTTTTGCACGATATTCTAATTTTTCAAGTTTCACCTGTAGGCTACTGCTTTTTCCTATAGTGTGCAAGCATGGCCACAGCTGATGGATTGCAGGGTGGTTGTAACCATGGAAATGAGCAGTATATAATGTGATGGAAAAATGAATCAAGTCAACAAAGGAGGCAATATGGATAATAACAATATATTAGTAAGTGCCTTGTATTAACCCCAATGATCAAAACTTCTATGTCTCTATGACATATAGAAATATCAGCCACCACATTTTCCTCATGGGAAAAGTTGTATTACTTACGTTCTGATAACCACCATCAAGCTGTATCCAAAGACACCAACTCCAACCAAGAAATAAGAAAGTGGCAGTCTGTACTTCAGCCATCCAATTGTGCGTTGGTTGTTGTAAAAACCATAGAACAAAACAGAATATTTGGCATAACCCTATAAGATAAAAGGTGAACACAACCATTCTGTTCATGTCAGAAAACTTGTACAAATCAAAGCTATTCTTAAAGAGATTGCCCGTGAACAACATTTGTCACCTATACACAGGATAGATGATAAATGTGTGATTTCTAATGATCTGGTTGCTAGGACAAGAGCAGACATCCTCGCATCCACTATGTGAATGGAATAGAAATTTGACCAATGGTGACCAACTTCTATGGGCCTGGTGCTGTACTTGGTAATTCCACAGACACTGGAAAGAGTGGCAATCACAGATTAGCATTACCTCTTTATACACACAGAGGACTTGAGGACCGCTGTTCTAGTGATAAGTGGTGATCCAAGTGGTCAGATCACCAGCGATCATACATTTATGACTGTATCTAGTTGAAAGGAGATAAATTGTGTTAATGGGCCAGCCCCTTTATGGTTTTGTACGGTACTAAGTCTAACAGAGATAACGACAAATTAAAATGAAATGTTCTTATTAACTTTACATATAAATTTTCAGTTATAACATATGTTATTGCTTAGAGTTCATGATATTCTATTCATTTTTATTTTCTTTTGATAATAAATCCTAATTTAAACACAATGAAACCTTGTACATTTAGTAACATTTGATATATTACATAAAACAATATATTTTATAGTAATTTATACCTCAAAGTCCCAAAGGACTGAGAAATCCATGGCAGTTTTTTCTTCATTTCTAGGCACTGTCTTTCGTGGTAAACTGCCATATGGCAAACCCATTAATATCTGGTAAGGGAAGAACAAACATGGAATTAAGTAAAGCTTTGTAGAAAATTTGGACTATAAAATTATTTTAAAGGGAATCTGTCACTATTGACCTCCCTGTCCATCTGTTTGCATAGATACATACAGCAGCTGTGGTTCACCTGAGTACAATACTGTTTTTCTTTTGTTGATTCGAGGCTCCTTTCCCAGCTGGAGATAGGAACTAATAGGCCTATAATATGCTACAATAACAAAATATTGCAGTGTATTATACCAGATATCAGTCTATTAAAAGTTCAAGTCCCCTAGTGGGACAAAAAATGTAAAATAATAAAATATTTAAAAAGTTTGTTGAAATGTGCCTTTTTGTGCACAAGTAGTAAGACACATATCTCCACAATCTTACTGACTCTATATTGTTAAGATTTTCAAAATTTAAAATGCAAAAATCTATATCAGAAATAGTCTTATTGTTTACGAATTTGCCATAATGATTTAATAAAAGTTAATCAATATGATATGTGCCTTAAAATGGTACCATTTAAAAATAAATCTAATACAACAATCCTTTGTCAAATTACATGCTGACAAAAAAATAAAAAAAGTTTTTGGCTCTTGGAATTATAAAGGTGTTGTCCAGGCTATAGATACTTATGACCTATCCTCTGGCATCAGATCTGTTGTGGTCAGACACCTGTCAGCCCCACTGATCAGCTGTTCTCAGCAGCCAATAGTGCTAGAAATAAGACAGTGGACGCAGCTAGAAGCAGACAGCTCCATAAACTGTGTATAGGCTTTGGCAGGTTACTACAACTCAGCTCCCATTTAAGTGCATTTTAATGTAAAGAGATGTCATCTACCTGTGCAAACCATGATTCACTATGAGGCATAACAGCTCATGTAACCCCTGTGACATGGCCACTACTGTTTAGAGCAGAACATTTATTATTCTTCTGTTTTCAGGAACTATAACTGATGTTTGACCATGTAACAGATTATTTCCACAGCGCAAGTCTTTTGGAAAACCAGGAGCATGGATCTGATAGCAGGACAGGAGAGAGAGAAGGGTGGGGGCCCCAGTTCACCAATAAAGGCCAGGTCTTTCATCATCAGATGGGTGCAATCAAGCACCAGGTTTGAAATCCCTTAAAGAGCCTCTGTCAGCATGATCATCCCAAATAACCTGGCGTTCTGCCTGGTAGGGTTGACCATGCTAGTTAAAATGATACCTTTCTTTTGTCTGTATGTTAAACAGCTGCAGAGATATGTGTGTGTTTTATTCATATGCAAATGAGCAAGATGTAAAATTCATCCTAGAGCTGTGTCATAGCACAGCATCATATACACTACTTAAAGCCTAGCAAGCACAGCATTACATGCATCAGGTCATTTGCCATACAAAATTTAAATTTATATCAATGTTTATAATTAATTAAAGAGGAAAACTTAACTGAATTTGAAATGTATACGTCTCTTTTGGGATTTGAACCTGATACCCCCTGTATGGGTCAGAGCACTAAACTCCAAGCTATAGACCTAATATGCTAAGAATAGTGTTTTTCTATACTTAGAAAGCTAATACCTATTGCTGGTTTATTCACAGGTATATATCGTGGCTGCGAAGAAGCCAGTAATATGTATTCGTTTTCTAGACATAGAAAACCACTATTCTCAACATAGTACGTTTATAGCCTAGAGTTAGGTGTTTTGACTTACATACAGAGGGTCTCAGTTTCAAATCCCCCCAAAAACTTGTATATTTTCTCCCTCATTTAACCAATCTTATGTGTATGGCAAAAGGGCCAGATGCAAGTAATGCTGTACTTGCTAGGCTGTAAGTAGTGTATAGGACATCATGCTATGACACCTCATACTCATCTCCCTATCTAGTTCAATATCTACTTCTCAGTGTAAAGGCATAGTTTGATCCAGAGTTGAGTGTGACAGATATAAAAATAATTATTGCATCTGCTATTTCTGCCCTTATCATGCTTGATTTCTAGCACTGTAAGGCCTCATGCACACGACCGTTGTGTGCATCCGTAGCCGTTGTTCCGTTTTCCATTTTTTTCCGCGGACCCATTGACTTTCAATGGGTCCGTGGAAAAATAGGGAAATGCACCGTTTGGCATCCACGTCCGTGATCCGTGTTTCCAGTCCGTGAAACCTGTCCTGTCCTATTTTTTTCACGGACAACGGTTCACGGACCCATTCAAGTCAATGGGTCTGTGAAAAATCACGGACGCACACAAGATTGTCATGCGCGTCCGTGATCCGTGTGCGTTTTTTCCTATCATTTCAAAGGCAAACTTGACTTAGATTTTTATTTCATTTTTCATGTCCGTGGATCCTCCAAAAATCAAGGAAGACCCACTAAAGAAAAAATGGACACGGATCACGGAACAACGGAAACCGTTTTGGCGGACCGCAAAAAAAAACGTCCGTGTGCATGAGGCCTTAATCAAGGGGAGGGAAGAGTGTGCAGAGCACAGAGATGTTATAAAAGCAGTGCTCCAAGGACACAGTTTGCCCCTCCCTAAAGCTTGAACTTAATCATCTACATATGAATAAAACACACATATCTCTGCAGCTGTTGCTACTTGCTCAATTACTGTACATTTGGCTTTTATTCTTGATATAAATATTTATATATATATATATATATATATATATATACACACACACACAATGTATACATATATATCTTAGTACAAGCATTTATTAATTTCTGAACTTATAAAAAGGCCCATACCTCTGGAATTACCACAAGTCCAAATATTAGACCAAAGAGCACCAAGTTTACTCCATACATCCACCTCAAGAATATAAAGTAAGATGCAACAGATGAACCAAAGTGACCTTATAAAAATAAAAAAATAAAAAAAATTATTACAAAATCACTATAAAAAGTCAAAAGCTGAGTGTATATGAGTACTGCTGAGTATTTGTAATTTTAATCCTCAGGTGCATGGCCCTCTGTATGAAACTGTAGACATATAGAAATACTTTAAGTTCCTATAAAAGAGTCACAGCTACACTTTCTATCACCCAGACAAAATATCTGGTTTTCTCTCCTTGCCCTGTATCGAAATACTGTGGCCAAGGTAAATTGACTTTCGCCCCCCCCCAGCAAGTAGTATCAGGGGCATATGCACTTCCCCCCAGGTAGCTTTAATTTTAAAGAGGACCTGTCACTATGAAAATGCCATTCAATCTACCAGCAGAATGTTATAGAGCAGAAGAAGCTGAGCAGATTAATACATCGTTTCGTAGGAAAAGAATGAGTAAAACTTATAATTGATGCATTGAAATTTCTGCTCTGTCCATGGGGCTGTCTTTTTAGTGACTGACAGATATCCATATATTCTATCAATCACTGGTAACAGTTGAATGTACTGTCTTGAGCTCAGAAAGAAAAGAGATTTAAATGTATAAATTGCAAGTCACTGAATTCCCCCCCCCCAAAAAACTATATACATATCAATCTACTTAGTTCCTCCTGCTCTATAATAGGCTGCCTACAGTTTACCCTACATTTCATGGTCACAAGTTCTCTTTAAAGAGGACCTATGCTATACGACCTCAGGACATGTCTGTTTTATAAAAAAAAAAAAAAAAAAAATCAACATGTTGGCTCAGTGGTTAGCACTGGTGCCTTGCAGCGCTGGGGTCTAAGGTTTGAATCTGACCAAGGACAACATCTGCATGGAGTTTGTATGTTCTCCCCGTATTTGCGTGGCTTTCCTCCGGGCGCTCCGGTTTCCTCCCACACTCCAAAGACATACTGATAGGGACCTTAGATTGTGATTGTGGGGACAGTTGGATGCTAATGTCTATAAAGCGCAGTGAAATATGTCAGCGCTAGAGTTGAGCGAACACCTGGATGTTCGGGTTCGAGAAGTTCGGCCGAACATCCCGGAAATGTTCGGGTTCGGGATCCGAACCCGATCCGAACTTCGTCCCGAACCCGAACCCCATTGAAGTCAATGGGGACCCGAACTTTTCGGCACTAAAAAGGCTGTAAAACAGCCCAGGAAAGAGCTAGAGGGCTGCAAAAGGCAGCAACATGTAGGTAAATCCCCTGCAAACAAATGTGGATAGGGAAATGAATTAAAATAAAAATTAAATAAATAAAAATTAACCAAAATCAATTGGAGAGAGGTTCCATAGCAGAGAATCTGGCTTCCCGTCACCCACCACTGGAACAGTCCATTCTCAGATATTTAGGCCCCGGCACCCAGGCAGAGGAGAGAGGTCCCGTAACAGAGAATCTGTCTTCATGTCAGCAGAGAATTAGTCTGCATGTCATAGCAGAGAATGAGGCTTCACGTCAGCCACCACTGCAACAGTCCATTGGCATATATTTAGGCCCAGCACCCAGGCAGAGGAGGGAGGTCCCGTAACAGAGAATCTGTCTTCATGTCAGCAGAGAATTAGTCTGCATGTCATAGCAGAGAATGAGGCTTCACGTCAGCCACCACTGCAACAGTCCATTGGCATATATTTAGGCCCAGCACACACACAGGCAGAGGAGAGAGGTCCCGTAACAGAGAATCTGGCTTCATGTCAGCAGAGAATCAGTCTGCATGTCATAGCAGAGAATGAGGCTTCACGTCAGCCACCACTGCAACAGTCCATTGGCATATATTTAGGCCCAGCACACACACAGGCAGAGGAGAGAGGTCCCGTAACAGAGAATCTGGCTTCATGTCAGCAGAGAATCAGTCTGCATGTCATAGCAGAGAATGAGGCTTCACGTCAGCCACCACTGCAACAGTCCATTGGCATATATTTAGGCCCAGCACCCAGGCAGAGGAGGGAGGTCCCGTAACAGAGAATCTGTCTTCATGTCAGCAGAGAATTAGTCTGCATGTCATAGCAGAGAATGAGGCTTCACGTCAGCCACCACTGCAACAGTCCATTGGCATATATTTAGGCCCAGCACACACACAGGCAGAGGAGAGAGGTCCCGTAACAGAGAATCTGGCTTCATGTCAGCAGAGAATCAGTCTGCATGTCATAGCAGAGAATGAGGCTTCACGTCAGCCACCACTGCAACAGTCCATTGGCATATATTTAGGCCCAGCACACACACAGGCAGAGGAGAGAGGTCCCGTAACAGAGAATCTGGCTTCATGTCAGCAGAGAATCAGTCTGCATGTCATAGCAGAGAATGAGGCTTCACGTCAGCCACCACTGCAACAGTCCATTGGCATATATTTAGGCCCAGCACCCAGGCAGAGGAGGGAGGTCCCGTAACAGAGAATCTGTCTTCATGTCAGCAGAGAATTAGTCTGCATGTCATAGCAGAGAATGAGGCTTCACGTCAGCCACCACTGCAACAGTCCATTGGCATATATTTAGGCCCAGCACCCAGGCAGAGGAGGGAGGTCCCGTAACAGAGAATCTGTCTTCATGTCAGCAGAGAATTAGTCTGCATGTCATAGCAGAGAATGAGGCTTCACGTCAGCCACCACTGGAACAGTCCATTCTCAGATATTTAGGCCCCGGCACCCAGGCAGAGGAGAGAGGTCCCGTAACAGAGAATCTGTCTTCATGTCAGCAGAGAATTAGTCTGCATGTCATAGCAGAGAATGAGGCTTCACGTCAGCCACCACTGCAACAGTCCATTGGCATATATTTAGGCCCAGCACCCAGGCAGAGGAGAGAGGTCCCGTAACAGACAATCTGGCTTCATGTCAGCAGAGAATCAGTCTTCATATCATAGCAGAGAATCAGGCTTCACGTCACCCACCACTGTAAGAGTCAATTTTCATAAATTTAGGCCCAGAACCCAGGCAGAGGAGAAAGGTCCCGTAACAGACAATCTGGCTTCATGTCAGCAGAGAATCAGTCTTCATATCATAGCAGAGAATCAGGCTTCACGTCACCCACCACTGTAAGAGTCAATTTTCATAAATTTAGGCCCAGAACCCAGGTAGAGGAGAAAGGTCCCGTAACAGACAATCTGGCTTCATGACAGCAGAGAATCAGTCTGCATGTCATAGCAGAGAATCAGGCTTCACGTCAGCCACCACTGCAACAGTCCATTGTCATAAATTTAGGCCCAGCACCCAGGCAGAGGAGAGAGGTCCCGTAACAGACAATCTGGCTTCATGTCAGCAGAGAATTAGTCTGCATGTCATAGCAGAGAATCAGGCTTCATGTCAGCCACCACTGCAACAGTCCATTGGCATATATTTAGGCCTAGCACACAGGCAGAGGAGAGGTTCATTCAACTTTGGGTAGCATCGCAATATAATGGTAAAATGAAAATAAAAATAGGATTGAATGAGGAAGTGCCCTGGAGTCCAATAATATATGGTTATGGGGAGGTAGTTAATGTCTAATCTGGACAAGGGACGGACAGGTCCTGTGGGATCCATGCCTGGTTCATTTTTATGAACGTCAGCTTGTCCACATTGGCTGTAGACAGGCGGCTGCGTTTGTCTGTAATGACGCCCCCTGCCGTGCTGAATACACGTTCAGACAAAACGCTGGCTGCCGGGCAGGCCAGCACCTCCAAGGCATAAAAGGCTAGCTCTGGCCACGTGGACAATTTAGAGACCCAGAAGTTGAATGGGGCCGAACCATCAGTCAGTACGTGGAGGGGTGTGCACACGTACTGTTCCACCATGTTAGTAAAATGTTGCCTCCTGCTAACACGTTGCGTATCAGGTGGTGGTGCAGTTAGCTGTGGCGTGTTGACAAAAGTTTTCCACATCTCTGCCATGCTAACCCTGCCCTCAGAGGAGCTGGCCGTGACACAGCTGCCTTGGCGACCTCTTGCTCCTCCTCTGCCTTGGCCTTGGGCTTCCACTTGTTCCCCTGTGACATTTGGGAATGCTCTCAGTAGCGCGTCTACCAACGTGCGCTTGTACTCGCGCATCTTCCTATCACGCTCCAGTGCAGGAAGTAAGGTGGGCACATTGTCTTTGTAGCGTGGATCCAGCAGGGTGGCAACCCAGTAGTCCGCACAGGTTAAAATTTGGGCAACTCTGCTGTCGTTGCGCAGGCACTGCAGCATGTAGTCGCTCATGTGTGCCAGGCTGCCCAGGGGTAAGGACAAGCTGTCCTCTGTGGGAGGCGTATCGTCATCGTCCTGCCTTTCCCCCCAGCCACGCACCAGTGATGGACCCGAGCTGCGTTGGGTGCCACCCCGCTGTGACCATGCTTCATCCTCATCCTCCTCCACCTCCTCCTCATCCTCGTCCTCCTCGTCCTCCAGTAGTGGGCCCTGGCTGGCCACATTTGTACCTGGCCTCTGCTGTTGCAAAAAACCTCCCTCTGAGTCACTTCGAAGAGACTGGCCTGAAAGTGCTAAAAATGACCCCTCTTCCTCATCCTCCTCCTCCTCCTCCTGGGCCACCTCCTGTTCCATCATCGCCCTAAGTGTTTTCTCAAGGAGACATAGAAGTGGTATTGTAACGCTGATAACGGTGTCATCGCCACTGGCCATGTTGGTGGAGTACTCGAAACAGCGCAACAGGGCACACAGGTCTCGCATGGAGGCCCAGTCATTGGTGGTGAAGTGGTGCTGTTCTGTAGTGCGACTGACCCGTGCGTGCTGCAGCTGAAACTCCACTATGGCCTGCTGCTGCTCGCACAGTCTGTCCAGCATGTGCAAGGTGGAGTTCCACCTGGTGGGCACGTCGCATATGAGGCGGTGAGCGGGAAGGCCGAAGTTACGCTGTAGCGCAGACAGGCGAGCAGCAGCAGGATGTGAACGCCGGAAGCGCGAACAGACGGCCCGCACTTTATGCAGCAGCTCTGACATGTCGGGGTAGTTGTGAATGAACTTCTGCACCACCAAATTCAGCACATGCGCCAAGCAAGGGATGTGCGTCAAATTGGCTAGTCCCAGAGCTGCAACGAGATTTCGCCCATTATCACACACCACCAGGCCGGGCTTGAGGCTCACCGGCAGCAACCACTCGTCGGTCTGTTGTTCTATACCCCGCCACAACTCCTGTGCGGTGTGGGGCCTGTCCCCCAAACATATGAGTTTCAGAATGGCCTGCTGACGTTTACCCCGGGCTGTGCTTGAAGTTGGTGGTGAAGGTGTGTGGCTGACTGGATGAGCAGGTGGAAGAAGAGGAGGAGGAAGCCGAGAAGGAGGAGGTGGCAACAGGAGGCAAAGAATGTTGCCCTGCGATCCTTGGCGGCGGAAGGACGTGCGCCAAACAGCTCTCCGCCTGGGGCCCAGCTGCCACTACATTTACCCAGTGTGCAGTTAGGGAGATATAGCGTCCCTGGCCGTGCTTACTGGTCCACGTATCTGTGGTTAGGTGGACCTTGCTACAGATGGCGTTGCGCAGTGCACACTTGATTTTATCGGATACTTGGTTGTGCAGGGAAGGCACGGCTCTCTTGGAGAAGTAGTGCCGGCTGGGAACAACATACTGTGGGACAGCAAGCGACATGAGCTGTTTGAAGCTGTCTGTGTCCACCAGCCTAAATGACAGCATTTCATAGGCCAGTAGTTTAGAAATGCTGGCATTCAGGGCCAGGGATCGAGGGTGGCTAGGTGGGAATTTACGCTTTCTATCAAATGTTTGTGAGATGGAGAGCTGAACGCTGGCGTGTGACATGGTTGAGACGCTTGGTGACGGAGGTGGTGGTGGTGGTGTTGGTGGTACATCCCCTGTTTGCTGGGCGGCAGGTGCCAACGTTCCTCCAGAGGCGGAGGAAGAGGCCGAGGCGGCAGCAGCAGAATAGGCCGAGGCGGCAGCAGCAGAAGAGGTAGCAGGGGGAGCCTGAGTGACTTCCTTGGTTTTAAGGTGTTTACTCCACTGCAGTTCATGCTTTGCATGCAGGTGCCTGGTCATGCAGGTTGTGCTCAGGTTCAGAACGTTAATGCCTCGCTTCAGGCTCTGATGGCACAGCGTGCAAACCACTCGGGTCTTGTCGTCAGCACATTGTTTGAAGAAGTGCCATGCCAGGGAACTCCTTGAAGCTGCCTTTGGGGTGCTCGGTCCCAGATGGCGGCGGTCAGTAGCAGGCGGAGTCTCTTGGCGGCGGGTGTTCTGCTTTTGCCCACTGCTCCCTCTTTTGCTACGCTGTTGGCTCGGTCTCACCACTGCCTCTTCCTCCGAACTGTGAAAGTCAGTGGCACGACCTTCATTCCATGTGGGGTCTAGGACCTCATCGTCCCCTGCATCGTCTTCCACCCAGTCTTGATCCCTGACCTCCTGTTCAGTCTGCACACTGCAGAAAGACGCAGCAGTTGGCACCTGTGTTTCGTCATCATCAGAGACATGCTGAGGTGGTATTCCCATGTCCTCATCATCAGGAAACATAAGTGGTTGTGCGTCAGTGCATTCTATGTCTTTCACCGCTGGGGAAGGGCTAGGTGGATGCCCTTGGGAAACCCTGCCAGCGGAGTCTTCAAACAGCATAAGAGACTGCTGCATAACTTGAGGCTGAGACAGTTTCCCTGGTATGCATGGGGGTGATGTGACAGACTGATGGGGTTGGTTTTCAGGCGCCATCTGTGCGCTTTCTGCAGAAGACTGGGTGGGAGATAATGTGAACGTGCTGGATCCACTGTCGGCCACCCAATTGACTAATGCCTGTACCTGCTCAGGCCTTACCATCCTTAGAACGGCATTGGGCCCCACCATATATCGCTGTAAATTCTGGCGGCTACTGGGACCTGAAGTAGTTGGTACACTAGGACGTGTGGATGTGGCAGAACGGCCACGTCCTCTCCCAGCACCAGAGGGTCCACTAACACCACCACGACCATGTCCACGTCCGCGTCCCTTACTAGATGTTTTTCTCATTGTTATGGTTCACCACAACAACAAATATATTATTTGGCCCAATGTATTGTATTCAAATTCAGCGGGATATAAATTTGAGGCCTAGTATTTAGGCGCTGGGTGACCGGTATGGATTTAGTGACAGAATTAGACTTGGAAATGCACAGAAGCGTGTGTGTGTGAAGTTATTCTGAATGACCCAATGTGCACCTTGAATATTATATACCCTTTTAGGGATAGATTTCAAATAGCTCTGATATAGCAGAAACCACTAAATTATGAAATTGCTAAATTGGGAATTGTACTTCAACCCAGAACAAAAAATGTGCTTTGACGGACACTAAATATCTTGCCCAGCAACAACAGTACAACGGTGGGTAACGAGAGATTTAGAGGGAATTAAATTTGAGGCCTAGTATTTAGGCGCTGGGTCACCGGTATGGATTTAGTGACAGAATTAGACTTGGAAATACACAGTAGCGGGTGTGTGTGAAGTTATTCTGAATGACCCTATGTGCACCTTCAATATTATATACCCTTTTAGGGATAGATTTCAAATAGCTCTGATATAGCAGAAACCACTAAATTATGAAATTGCTAAATTGGGAATTGTACTTCAACCCAGAACAAAAAATGTGCTTTGACGGACACTAAATATCTTGCCCAGCAACAACAGTACAGCGGTGGGTAACGAGAGATTTAGAGGGAATTAAATTTGAGGCCTAGTATTTAGGCGCTGGGTCACCGGTATGGATTTAGTGACAGAATTAGACTTGGAAATGCACAGAAGCGTGTGTGTGAAGTTATTCTGAATGACCCAATGTGCACCTTCAATATTATATACCCTTTTTGGGATAGATTTCAAATAGCTCTGATATAGCAGGAACCACTAAATTATGAAATTGCTAAATTGGGAATTGTACTTCAACCCAGAACAAAAAATGTGCTTTGACGGGCACTAAATAACTTTCCCAGCTACAACAGGACAACGGTAACGAGAGATTTAGAGGGATTTAAATTTGAGGCCTAGTATTTAGGCGCTGGGTGACAGGTATGGGTTTAGTGACAGAATTAGACTTGGAAATACACAGTAGCGGGTGTGTGTGAAGTTATTCTGAATGACCCTATGTGCACCTTCAATATTATATACCCTTTTAGGGATAGATTTCAAATAGCTCTGATATAGCAGAAACCACTAAATTATGAAATTGCTAAATTGGGAATTGTACTTCAACCCAGAACAAAAAATGTGCTTTGACGGACACTAAATATCTTGCCCAGCAACAACAGTACACCGGTGGGTAACGAGAGATTTAGAGGGAATTAAATTTGAGGCCTAGTATTTAGGCGCTGGGTCACCGGTATGGATTTAGTGACAGAATTAGACTTGGAAATACACAGTAGCGGGTGTGTGTGAAGTTATTCTGAATGACCCTATGTGCACCTTCAATATTATATACCCTTTTTGGGATAGATTTCAAATAGCTCTGATATAGCAGGAACCACTAAATTATGAAATTGCTAAATTGGGAATTGTACTTCAACCCAGAACAAAAAATGTGCTTTGACGGGCACTAAATAACTTTCCCAGCTACAACAGGACAACGGTAACGAGAGATTTAGAGGGATTTAAATTTGAGGCCTAGTATTTAGGCGCTGGGTGACAGGTATGGGTTTAGTGACAGAATTAGACTTGGAAATACACAGTAGCGGGTGTGTGTGAAGTTATTCTGAATGACCCTATGTGCACCTTCAATATTATATACCCTTTTTGGGATAGATTTCAAATAGCTCTGATATAGCAGAAACCACTAAATTATGAAATTGCTAAATTGGGAATTGTACTTCAACCCAGAACAAAAAATGTGCTTTGACGGACACTAAATATCTTGCCCAGCAACAACAGTACAGCGGTGGGTAACGAGAGATTTAGAGGGAATTAAATTTGAGGCCTAGTATTTAGGCGCTGGGTCACCGGTATGGATTTAGTGACAGAATTAGACTTGGAAATACACAGTAGCGGGTGTGTGTGAAGTTATTCTGAATGACCCTATGTGCACCTTCAATATTATATACCCTTTTTGGGATAGATTTCAAATAGCTCTGATATAGCAGGAACCACTAAATTATGAAATTGCTAAATTGGGAATTGTACTTCAACCCAGAACAAAAAATGTGCTTTGACGGGCACTAAATAACTTTCCCAGCTACAACAGGACAACGGTAACGAGAGATTTAGAGGGATTTAAATTTGAGGCCTAGTATTTAGGCGCTGGGTGACAGGTATGGGTTTAGTGACAGAATTAGACTTGGAAATACACAGTAGCGGGTGTGTGTGAAGTTATTCTGAATGACCCTATGTGCACCTTCAATATTATATACCCTTTTGGGATAGATTTCAAATAGCTCTGATATAGCAGAAACCACTAAATTATGAAATTGCTAAATTGGGAATTGTACTTCAACCCAGAACAAAAAATGTGCTTTGACGGACACTAAATATCTTGCCCAGCAACAACAGTACAGCGGTGGGTAACGAGAGATTTAGAGGGAATTAAATTTGAGGCCTAGTATTTAGGCGCTGGGTCACCGGTATGGATTTAGTGACAGAATTAGACTTGGAAATACACAGTAGCGGGTGTGTGTGAAGTTATTCTGAATGACCCTATGTGCACCTTCAATATTATATACCCTTTTTGGGATAGATTTCAAATAGCTCTGATATAGCAGGAACCACTAAATTATGAAATTGCTAAATTGGGAATTGTACTTCAACCCAGAACAAAAAATGTGCTTTGAACGGACACTAAATAACTTCGCCCAGCTACAACAGGACAACGGGTAACGAGAGATTTAGAGGGATTAAATTTGAGGCCTAGTATTTAGGCGCTGGGTGACAGGTATGGGTTTAGTGACAGAATTAGACTTGGAAATACACAGTAGCGGGTGTGTGTGAAGTTATTCTGAATGACCCTATGTGCACCTTCAATATTATATACCCTTTTAGGGATAGATTTCAAATAGCTCTGATATAGCAGAAACCACTAAATTATGAAATTGCTAAATTGGGAATTGTACTTCAACCCAGAACAAAAAATGTGCTTTGACGGACACTAAATATCTTGCCCAGCAACAACAGTACAGCGGTGGGTAACGAGAGATTTAGAGGGAATTAAATTTGAGGCCTAGTATTTAGGCGCTGGGTCACCGGTATGGATTTAGTGACAGAATTAGACTTGGAAATACACAGTAGCGGGTGTGTGTGAAGTTATTCTGAATGACCCTATGTGCACCTTCAATATTATATACCCTTTTTGGGATAGATTTCAAATAGCTCTGATATAGCAGGAACCACTAAATTATGAAATTGCTAAATTGGGAATTGTACTTCAACCCAGAACAAAAAATGTGCTTTGACGGGCACTAAATAACTTTCCCAGCTACAACAGGACAACGGTAACGAGAGATTTAGAGGGATTTAAATTTGAGGCCTAGTATTTAGGCGCTGGGTGACAGGTATGGGTTTAGTGACAGAATTAGACTTGGAAATACACAGTAGCGGGTGTGTGTGAAGTTATTCTGAATGACCCTATGTGCACCTTCAATATTATATACCCTTTTTGGGATAGATTTCAAATAGCTCTGATATAGCAGAAACCACTAAATTATGAAATTGCTAAATTGGGAATTGTACTTCAACCCAGAACAAAAAATGTGCTTTGACGGACACTAAATATCTTGCCCAGCAACAACAGTACAGCGGTGGGTAACGAGAGATTTAGAGGGAATTAAATTTGAGGCCTAGTATTTAGGCGCTGGGTCACCGGTATGGATTTAGTGACAGAATTAGACTTGGAAATACACAGTAGCGGGTGTGTGTGAAGTTATTCTGAATGACCCTATGTGCACCTTCAATATTATATACCCTTTTTGGGATAGATTTCAAATAGCTCTGATATAGCAGGAACCACTAAATTATGAAATTGCTAAATTGGGAATTGTACTTCAACCCAGAACAAAAAATGTGCTTTGACGGGCACTAAATAACTTTCCCAGCTACAACAGGACAACGGTAACGAGAGATTTAGAGGGATTTAAATTTGAGGCCTAGTATTTAGGCGCTGGGTGACAGGTATGGGTTTAGTGACAGAATTAGACTTGGAAATACACAGTAGCGGGTGTGTGTGAAGTTATTCTGAATGACCCTATGTGCACCTTCAATATTATATACCCTTTTTGGGATAGATTTCAAATAGCTCTGATATAGCAGGAACCACTAAATTATGAAATTGCTAAATTGGGAATTGTACTTCAACCCAGAACAAAAAATGTGCTTTGACGGGCACTAAATAACTTTCCCAGCTACAACAGGACAACGGTAACGAGAGATTTAGAGGGATTTAAATTTGAGGCCTAGTATTTAGGCGCTGGGTGACAGGTATGGGTTTAGTGACAGAATTAGACTTGGAAATACACAGTAGCGGGTGTGTGTGAAGTTATTCTGAATGACCCTATGTGCACCTTCAATATTATATACCCTTTTTGGGATAGATTTCAAATAGCTCTGATATAGCAGAAACCACTAAATTATGAAATTGCTAAATTGGGAATTGTACTTCAACCCAGAACAAAAAATGTGCTTTGACGGACACTAAATATCTTGCCCAGCAACAACAGTACAGCGGTGGGTAACGAGAGATTTAGAGGGAATTAAATTTGAGGCCTAGTATTTAGGCGCTGGGTCACCGGTATGGATTTAGTGACAGAATTAGACTTGGAAATACACAGTAGCGGGTGTGTGTGAAGTTACTCTGAATGACCCTATGTGCACCTTCAATATTATATACCCTTTTTGGGATAGATTTCAAATAGCTCTGATATAGCAGGAACCACTAAATTATGAAATTGCTAAATTGGGAATTGTATTTCAACCCAGAACAAGAAATGTGCTTGAACGGACACTAAATAACTCGCCCAGCTACAGCACTAGGGACAGATTTAGCTGGATATAAATTTGAGGCCTAGTATTTAGGCGCTGGGTGACCGGTATGGATTTAGTGACAGAATTAGACTGGGATATGGCCAAAAAATGAACAGACTATTGCTGGTTAAATGCACTTGGTGTGACAGCTTCACCCTGATGTAGGCTTTAGCCAAAAAACAACCACACCATTGAGGGTTAAATGCACTTGGTGACAGGCGCAGCTTGCCCCTGATTTTGTATATGGCCAAAAAATGAACAGACTATTGCTGGTTAAATGCACTTGGTGTGACAGCTTCACCCTGATGTAGGCTTTAGCCAAAAAACAACCACACCATTGAGGGTTAAATGCACTTGGTGACAGGCGCAGCTTGCCCCTGATTTTGTATATGGCCAAAAAATGAACAGACTATTGCTGGTTAAATGCACTTGGTGTGACAGCTTCACCCTGATGTAGGCTTTAGCCAAAAAACAACCACACCATTGAGGGTTAAATGCACTTGGTGACAGGCGCAGCTTGCCCCTGATTTTGTATATGGCCAAAAAATGAACAGACTATTGCTGGTTAAATGCACTTGGTGTCACAGCTTCACCCTGATGTAGGCTTTAGCCAAAAAACAACCACACCATTGAGGGTTAAATGCACTTGGTCGCAGCTTGTGCTGGCGCACCACAAGACACAAAATGGCCGCCGATCACCCCAGAAAAATGAGACTGACAAACGGTCTGTGCAGCCTAAAAACAGTGAGCAATTGAGGATCAGCAGCTCAATGATCCACAGCTGCAGATCGATCAGTTAATCAAGTCCTTTGGAGGAGTTAATCTGCCTAATCTCGCCCTACTGTCGCAGCCGCAACCTCTCCCTACGCTAATCAGAGCAGAGTGACGGGCGGCGCTATGTGACTCCAGCTTAAATAGAGGCTGGGTCACATGGTGCTCTGGCCAATCACAGCCATGCCAATAGTAGGCATGGCTGTGATGGCCTCTTGGGGCAAGTAGTATGACGCTTGTTGATTGGCTGCTTTGCAGCCTTTCAAAAAGCGCCAAGAAAGCGTCACAAAAGCGCGAAGAAAGCGACGAACACCGAACCCGAACCCGGACTTTTACGAAAATGTCCGGGTTCGGGTCCGTGTCACGGACACCCCAAAATTCGGTACGAACCCGAACTATACAGTTCGAGTTCGCTCATCCCTAGTCAGCGCTATATAAGTGCGTAAAATAAAAAATGACTATTCTGGAGTATATTTTCTTATAACAGTTATTCCTGTTAGAAATGTGTTAAATTGACAGTGGCAAAGCTTGCAATGGCATATCCCTTTGACAAAGGGAACGGTAACACCCATCGTATTATGAGCTGTATGGAGCCATAATACCACACCAATAGCAGTCTATGAGGGCATACTGTATTGTATCAAATTCATATGAAACAAAAAAAAATGGATGCTGCATTACAGAGAAATTAGAGGAATTACTTCTAAGTGAAAATACCTCTGTGATACATGGCTACAGTATGGGCACCAGGCGGCAAAAACTGTGCTGCAAACAGGCTCTGTACACACGCTCTGATGGCTACATGAGGCCCATCTGTACGCTACTGCATAGTCATTTCCTGCAGCTTCAGTGTTTTGTTCTGAATGTTGGAAATTAGAAAACCTGATACATAGATGTGAAGCGCAGATAAGACCCATAACATGATTTGTGTATGTACCATATGCAGAATGTCACATACTTTCCACCTCTTTAATCTTCATTTCCCATGGTATGCAGGCTGTTCTAAAATTTTCAAAGTCCCGTTTAAATTTGATCCATTTCTGCAAACCAAAGAATTTGATTTAATAAGGAATGTAGTAAAAGGAAATGAACATCATGAGTGGCTTCAGTGGGACACATTAATCGGGTACTGTACAATAGGCATAAAAAAAATACAGGTGGACGACTGGTTCTGAGTCTTTCATTTGACCCCATTCTTCTCACCCTTCAGCACTGTTAGGTTCTGTGCCACCTCATCACTATATTTAATTAGCATGTCATTCATTACAAAAGGGAGTTTGTATCCAGAAGTTATCAAGACTGCAACTTTTTTCCCATAGGGATACATTGAATGACAGTTTTACCAAGATTATACTGTTGCTCACAGGCAAAATCACGTCGCAGTGGAGGCCTAGCCTTAATAAAAATCAGCAAATACAAAAAGAATGGTGGCTCACTCACTGATTCACTTTTGGAAAGGTGCACTGCCCCACAGCACTCCCTATTGCTGATGAAGTGAAAAGAGGGTTGATTTGGGTTTGGGCGTCACTCAATATCAGGCACACATATAGCCAAGTTGGATTATATCACAATAAATTTATAGTGTATATCACACACTAAATACATACAACATGTTGCATAAAAATCTATATACATAAAAAAACAATTACATTAAAAATAACAATGATACAGGTCCTTCTAAAAAAATTAGCATATTGTGATAAAGTTCATTATTTTCTGTAATGTACTGATAAACATTAGACTTTCATATATTTTAGATTCATTACACACCAACTGAAGTAGTTCAAGCCTTTTATTGTTTTAATATTAATGATTTTAGCATACAGCTCATGAAAACCCCAAATTCCTATCGAAAAAAATTAGCATATCATGAAAAGGTTCTCTAAACGAGCTATTAACCTAATCATCTGAATCAACTAATTAACTCTAAACACCTGCAAAAGATTCCTGAGGCTTTTAAAAACTCCCAGCCTGGTTCACTACTCAAAACCGCAATCATGGGTAAGACTGCCGACCTGACTGCTGTCCAGAAGGCCATCATTGACACCCTTAAGCAAGAGGGTAAGACACAGAAAGAAATTTCTGAACTAATAGGCTGTTCCCAGAGTGCTGTATCAAGGCACCTCAGTGGGAAGTCTGTGGGAAGGAAAAAGTGTGGCAGAAAATGCTGCACAACGAGAAGAGGTGACCGCACCCTGAGGAAGATTGTGAAGAAGGACCGATTCCAGACCTTGGGGGACCTGCGGAAGCAGTGGACTGAGTCTGGAGTAGAAACATCCAGAGCCACCGTGTACAGGCGTGTGCAGGAAATGGGCTACAGGTGCCGCATTCCCCAGGTCAAGCCACTTTTGAACCAGAAACAGCGGCAGAAGCGCCTGACCTGGGCTACAGAGAAGCAGCACTGGACTGTTGCTCAGTGGTCCAAAGTACTTTTTTCGGATGAAAGCAAATTTTGCATGTCATTCGGAAATCAAGGTGCCAGAGTCTGGAGGAAGACTGGGGAGAGGGAAATGCTAAAATGTCTGAAGTCCAGTGTCAAGTACCCACAGTCAGTGATGGTCTGGGGTGCCATGTCAGCTGCTGGTGTTGGTCCACTGTGTTTTATCAAGGGCAGGGTCAATGCAGCTAGCTATCAGGAGATTTTGGAGCACTTCATGCTTCCATCTGCTGAAAAGCTTTATGGAGATGAAGATTTCATTTTTCAGCACGACCTGGCACCTGCTCACAGTGCCAAAACCACTGGTAAATGGTTCACTGACCATGGTATTACTGTGCTCAATTAGCCTGCCAACTCTCCTGACCTGAACCCCATAGAGAATCTGTGGGATATTGGGAAGAGAAAGTTGAGAGACGCAAGACCCAACACTCTGGATGAGCTTAAGGCCGCTATCGAAGCATCCTGGGCCTCCATAACACCTCAGCAGTGCCACAGGCTGATTGCCTCCATGCCACGCCGCATTGAAGCAGTCATTTCTGCAAAAGGATTCCCGACCAAGTATTGAGTGCATAACTGAACATAATTATTTGAAGGTTGACTTTTTTTTGTATTAAAAACACTTTTCTTTTATTGGTCGGATGAAATATGCTAATTTTTTTAGATAGGAAATTTGGGTTTTCATGAGCTGTATGCCAAAATCATCAATATTAGAACAATAAAAGGCTTGAACTAATTCAGTTGTGTGTAATGAATCTAAAATATATGAAAGTCTAATGTTTATCAGTACATTACAGAAAATAATGAACTTTATCACAATATGCTAATTTTTTTTAGAAGGACCTGTATATATATATATATATATATATATAGAGAGAGAGAGAGAGAGAGAGAGAGAGAGAGAGAGAGAGATAAAAGAAAGTCCTGCGGGAGCACCAACCAGGGTGTGGGTGCAAAGTCCAACGTGGGGTAACGGCAATCCCCAATAATATAGACAAAAGAAGTAGGACTGCACTCCAGAGTAGTGATGAAAACAAAGGATTTTAATCACCCATAATGTGGCAAATCTTGCGACGTTTCAGCTCACAAGAGCCTTCCTCCTTCAAGCATAGAAACAGTGAAAGTGGAAACATATAAAGACATATGGAAAGTGTCCAACCAATCAGAATGTGATTACAATCAAATTAAATTACATACATCTGATATAAATAAATAAAGTGCATGTGCATAAAGCGACAGGTGCCGTACGATCTACAACTTCAGGATAATATCCCTTTGTGTAGAATAAAATATATACAAAACTCTATTACAATTAGAATCACAATAAAAACATAGATAATGTGATGAATGAGGATCATAGAAATTCGACCTTAGGTAGCCATGGGGCCCGCATACACCATCGCGTTCATTGAGCGTCTCAATCTCTTCGTTGTACATGTCCAGACTAGCATCATCATATGAGTCACGGTGCAGAGGTTGGACGCATGCGTTCTGTCAAACCAACCTAAAACCGCCATTTTACTTAGGGGCAGCTTGTGTTGGCTGAACAGAATGTTTACTGAACGGAGTATAGGACCGCGGTAGGGATCTCCTACATACGTCAGCATCTGGACCGGGATCCCAACCTGTGTTGAATATTGAAGAAGGGGTCTCTTTACCCCGAAACGCGTATGGTATTGACAGTGAGGGACCACAAAGAAAGAAATGCTTACTATCATATATTTCCTCGTTTGGAAGTAAACCACCTGCATCTAAAGGAATTTGAAATTCCCGCTTGGAATCACAAGTTATAAGACAGCCCAGTAAAGCACGTGGGACGCCACACAGGTCCTGGAAGGTCACAGCGGTGAAACAAAGCTATACCGCTGCAACGAACATCCAAGAGCTTGGGAAATCCTACTCACAGGTCCTTGCAGCTCACAATAGAGCAATACATCAAAAAGCTCCGGTGCATAAGCGGACCAACGAGAGCAAAAGACGCAGGAGTGGTAAAGTACCCGCTATATGAGTACCTTTTGTATACATATCTTTATATGACTTTGACGCCTAAACCTATTGTGACATATATCTGCAATAGACTCTCTCCCTCAGAGCTACATACTTTGGGATAATTTGCAAAAATCACGGAGAAACAGCCCTTTTGGCGCAATTGACTCAATCAAATCAACCCTAAATAAAAATCAGGCCACCCCTTGTTCACACAGTGCAATTTTGGTACAGTTTTTTTAAATTATTTATTTATTTATCTTTGCAAAACTAAGAGTGGCAGATGAAAGAGCTAAGTTTAATTGGGTGGTCCATCTGTTTTTAAAATCTGCTGGAGAGCAGTAATGATTATGAAACAAAGAAAGAGGCTTAAAGGGGTCCAAGACACAGAAATTGATGACCATTCCTCAGTCATGAATATTAAATCAGAGAGGGTCCAAATCTCAGCACCCCGCCAATCAGCTGGTTGAAGGAAACACAGTACTTTTGCAAGTACTGCATCCTTTTTAATGTTTACCTGTACAATGACTCCTATGTAGTGGTGGTCCAATGTGCTGTAAATACGGCTTTTCGTCCCATACAAGTGAATGGGAGAGGAAGCGGTAATCACACTGCACTGCCACTACAAGGGAGATGGCGCACCAGGTAAACAATGAAGAGGACACAGTGCTTACACAAGGGCCAAAGCCCCTTCACACAGCTGATCGGCAGGGATTTTGGGAGTCAGACCCCCATGAAATGATATCGCTGACCTATCCTGAGGATTGTAGCCCAAATAACACCATTAACTCACCTGCGAAAAGCCCCTCGATTCAAGGGCTTCAGATTTGGACCCCATCAGACTGGAAATTATTATATTATGTCCCTCTTATACTTGACCGCTCAGCCAATCATTGACCTTAAAAGTCACATGTGCATATATGGCACGTGACTGCTAAGGCCATTGATTGGCCTCACATGGAACCCCTGGAAGTCCTGGGGCTCGACCCTCAGTGCTGAAATGGAGGGCCTTCAAAGGGGGGGGGGGGGGTTGAGCTTTTTTCTGTTTCATAAGCCTGGCTGGCTGCTCCCCTGCAGATTTTAAAAATGGTTGAACAACCCCTTTAAAGGGAACCTGTCACCTGATTTTGGGTATAGAGCTAAGGACATGGGTTGCTAGATGGCCGCTAGCACATCCACAATACCAGTCCCCATAGCTCTGTGTGCTTTTATTGTGTAAAAAAATAAACGATTTAATATATATGCAAATTAACCTGAGATGAGTCAGAGCTTGAAAATATGACTCTTCTCTGGTCACACAAGTAAGATATGACTCTTTTATGTTAATTAGCATAAACGGCGGGAAGTACAAAAATGCATAAAAGTGTAATTTATATGTTTAGGGTAACACAATGAACATTTAGAAACGCTCAGTGAGGGTAGCATTAGTAGAGGTGACAGGTTCCCTTTAAGTTCTTTGTTTATACCTTGTTTTCTTTTAGGATCTTCTCTTTCCTTAAAAATCCATGCCTTATTTCTGTCTTGCATTTCCCCATTACTCAAGGAATAACAATGAGTTATGCATGCAGTCGTTAAAAGCCAATGCTTTTAGCAAAAAGTAATTTACCTCTGTCAGAAAACCAATCATAATCAAACAACATACAGCATGTATGAGAGGATGCATTTAACTTATAAGATGCACATTCCATGGCAGCTCAAATAACTCTGACATTTTTATCATTATATTATTTTATTTTATTGCTATTTAATAAAACTCCATGAAATTGTCAAAATTTTGGACCGCATTAGACATGTTTAGGCTGACTGGTTGTGCGTCAGTTATACAGTTTATTTAGCCTGTCCTCTGTAGTGCTAGTGAGGATTATCAGGACCACTGGAGAGCTTTACATCATCAGAAAATTAATTCTCTTATAAATCCCACACAATTTACACAATTATATACCAGCTGAATCTCACCCATATTTCATGTCAAAAATCCGCAGTACCAGCAGAGTGAATAAGGTTTGCCAAACCTCATGTACAAAGGGGCACATTTATTAAGACCATCTTTTTAGACGTTGGGCTTAATAAGGCCCTGCGCGGACGGTGTATCCACTGGAGTTATGGTCTTACATTTACACCATTTTCTACGCCTAAACCAGGCGTAGAAAATTATGAATGAGACGGGCCCTTCCCTGCCCATGCCCCCTCCCCCCCCCCCTTTTTTTTAGACCTGGCACGAACGAGGGAAAGTCGCAGATTATCTGTTTAATAAATGACCACTATAGTGCTTAAGGCTACAATCACACTTGCGCTTTCCCTTTCCGCTATTGAGATCCGTCATAGGACAAAATTGAACTGTGCACAGAATAACAAGCAGCGTTTTCTTGTCCGCGATGTGGTGCAGAGCAAGACGGATCCGTCCTGACACACAATGCTAGTCAATGGGGACTTTCAATGGCGTTCATGATGGATCAGTCTTAGCTATCTTAAAGGGTTTGTCTGACTTCAGCAAATGGCATTTATCATGTAGAGAACGGTAGTACAAGACACTTACTAATGTATTGTGATTGTCCATATTGCTTCCTTTGCTGGCTGGATTCATTTTTCCATCACATTATACACTTCCCATTTCTATGGTTACGACCACCCTGAAATCTATCAGTGGTGGTCGTGCTTGCACACTATCAGAAAAAATGGCGGCCTCTCTGGTGGCCAGATCTGTGGGAGCGCACATAGGCTAGTGCTCTTTCCTATAGTGTGCACGCATGGCCACCAGTGATGGATCCCAGGGTGGTCGTAATCAATGTGATGGAAAAATGAATCCAGCCAGCAAAGAAGACAATATGGATAATAACAATACATTAGTAAGTGCTTTGTATTAACTTCCTCTACATAATCAATGCCATTTGCTGAAGTGAGACAACCCCTTTAAAGATAATACCACCGGATTCGTTCCTAACGGATGCAGACGGTTGTATTATTAGAACGGAATTTTTTTGCAAATTCATGACGGATCCAGCGAAAACACTGGTATGAAAGTAGCCTTATTTGTACGTGTAGAAATTGACCTTCAGAACAGCTTTTAAAATCTGCAGCATGTTAATTGTTTGTGCGGCTCTGTGGCTGATCTTTTCCCCATAGATTTCAAAGTTTTTTTTTTAAATACACAGAAAATTTGTACCAAAAATGCACAAAAAATGCAATAGTGTGCATTTATGTGTGGTTTTTATTGTGTTTTCATGCAGCTCTACAATCTTCAGTTCTGCCTCCCATTGAAATGAATGGGAGAAATTTCAGCATGGGTGTCAACGCCAAAATTCCGCCTTCAAAACCTTAGTGTGAACAAGCGCTAATATTCTTATCATTTCTGGTGGGGGTTACCCTATCACAGTGTTCTGCAAGTATTCACCGCTGTGCAATCGAATGGATCAGATGAGTTTTATTTTATCATTTATTTATTTGTGTTTGCACAGGAAAAGTGGGGAAGGCGGCATTAATAAGGCTACGGCAGGGTTCAGCAAAAACCCGTTACTGATAATACAACCATCTGCATCTGTTATGAACGGATCCGGTTGTATTATCTTTAACATACCCAAGATGGATCCGTCATGAACTCCATTGAAAGTCAATGGGGGACGGATCCGTTTTCTATTGTGGCAGAGAAAACGGATTCATCTCCATTGACTTGCGTTGTGGGTCATGACAGATGCGGTTTGCTCTCCGGTATGGGAATGCATTTTGGAGCATTCCGTTCTGTTCAGTTACGTTTTGTCCCCATTGACAATCAATGGGGACAAAACAGAAGCATTTTTTTCCGGTATTGAAACCATATGATGGATCTCAATACTAGAAAATAGAAACACTAGTGTGAAAGTAGCCTAATACTGTGACCTCTAATAGGGCGATTATTAATACTGGAAGCCACTGGGTGCAGTCACATGACCGTTAAGCTTTCCGTTCTTCTGATCTGTCAGAAGAAGAGAGAGAGAGGGTGGGTTCACATCTGCGTTCTGGATTCCGTTATGGCTTTCCGTAGTCCATCATCCGTAAAATGGTTATAACGGAAAATATTGGAACCCATAAGATGGAAGGACGGATCCGTTATACTGCCCAAAGACTTGTATTATGACGGAATGCAAAACGGAAGCCTTTAAAAGGCATTCCATTTTGTCTTCCATCTTAATAGAAGTCTATGGGGAATCATAACGGATCCGTCTGGTTTCCGTTACGCAGAACGGAGAAAAAAGTCCTGGTGACAGGACTTTGTTTTCCGTCTTGCATAACGGGACCCAGAAGGATCTGTTATGATTCCCATAGACTTCTATTAAGACGGATCAAAACGGATTGCCTCTAAAGGCTTCCATTTTGACTACCGTCTTATGAATTCCGTTATTTTCCTTTATAACCATGTTATAACGGAAAGCCATAACGAAATTCAGAACGCAGATGTGAACCCACCCAGAGAAAAAAAAAGATCCATTTGTTTTCTGGATCCTGTAAAAAAAACTGATCCTGTTGCATCAGTTATGCATAGGATTGCAACGGATCAGTTTTTTTTACAGGATCTAGTAAACAAACAGATCCTGTTGCATCAGTTGTCATCCATTTGAGCCATTTCCGCCTGAGATCCGATTTATTAGACAGAAACAAAACTACTGCATGCAGGACTTTTTTCCTCGTTTAAAAAACTGATTTCAGACGGAAATGGCTCAAACGGATGACAACTGATGCAACAGAGAGTTGCATCAGTTTTTTTACTGGATCAGTTTTTTTTCTCTCTCTCTCTATCTTTTCTGAAGAAGAACGGAAAGCTAAACAGTGATGTGAATGCACCCTAATGAGGAAAAATAATACTAGGGGGGCACTAATGGAGGTATTAATTTTACCCGGGGCCATTAATGGCGGCCTTATTAATACTGGCGGCTACTAATGGGGCATTTTTATATACTGGGGGACACCAATGTGGGACGTATTAATTCTGGGGGCCACTAACAGGGCCTTATTAATACTGGGGGCACTAATTAGGGCCTTATTTATACTGAGGGACACTACTAGGGCATTATTAATACTAGGGGTCACTAATGGGACATTTTTACGGTAATACTAGGACATTTTACAGGGGCCTGTGTTAGGCCACACTTATATAGCTTAACTTGGCCAGTATTTTTCAGTCTTCAGGTTAAATTACTGTTTTGGCACTTTAAGATAAATAAGTGGGTTTTGGGTTGCAGTTTGGGCACTTGTCTGTAAAAGGTTCGCCATCAATGCCCTATCACATACACTGACCAAAAATATAAACACACTTTTTGCTCCCATCTTTCATGAGCTGAAGATTTGAAACATTTTCTAATTACACAAAAGACCCATTACTCTCAAATATTGTTCACAAATCTGTCTAAATCTGTGTTAGTGAGCACTTCTCCTTTGCCGAGATAATCCATCCCACCTCACAGATGTGGCATATCAAGGTGCTGATTAGACAGCATGAATATTGCACAGGTGTGCCTTAGACTTCCCACAATAAAAGACCACTCTGAAATGTGCACAGTTTTGCCTTACTGCAGGCATGTCCAAAGTGCGGCCCTCCAGCTGTTGCAAAACTACAACTCCCAGCATGCCTGGATAGCTTACAGCTATTAGGGCATGCTGGGAGCTGTAGTTTTGCAACAGCTGGAGGGCCGCAGTTTGGACATGCCTGCCTTACTGAGAGTGGGGGGGGGAGGGGTCAGAAAACCAGTCAGTGTCTGGTGTGGCCACCATTTGCCTCACGCAGTGCAACACATCTCCGTCGCATAGAATTGATCAGGTGGTTAGCTATGCGAAGTTGCAGAATATTGGCAGGAACTGGAACACGCTGTCGTATACGCTGATCCAGAGCATTCCAAACATGTTCATTAGGTGACATGCCTGGTGAGGCCATGCAAGAATTTTGATGCTTTCAGCTTCCAGGAATTGTGTACAGATCCTTGGACTATGGGACCATGCATTATCATGCTGCAACAAGAGGTGATGGTGGTGGATTAATGGCACAACAATGGGCCTCAGGATCTCGTCACAGTTTCTCTGTGCATTTAAAATGCCATCAATAAAATGCACCTGTGTTTATTGTCCATAACATACGCCTGCCCATACCATAACCCCACCGCCACCATGGGCCACTTGATCCACAATGTTGACATCAGCAAACCGCTCAACATAACGACACCACACATGCTGTCTGCCATCTCCCCCGAACAGTGAAAATCGTGACTCATCTGTAAACAGAACGCCTCTCCAATGTGCCAGACGCCATCAAATGTGAGCATTTGCCCACTCAAGTCGGTTATGACAACGAACTGCAGTCAGGTCCAGACCCCGATGAGGAAGACGATCATGCAGATGAGCTTCCCTGAAACGGTTTCTGAGAATTTGTGCAGAAATTCTTCGGTTATGCAAACCGATTGTTGCTGCAGCTGTCCAGGTGGCTGGTCTCAGACGATCATGGAGGTGAACATGCTGGATGTGGAGGTCCTGGACTGGTGTGGTTAAACGTGGTCTGCGGTTGTGAGGACAGTTGGATGTACTGGCAAATTCTCTGAAACGTCTTTGGAGACGGCTAATGGTAGAGAAATTAGCATTCATTGCACCGGTAACAGCTCTGGTAGACATTCATGCAATCAGCATGCCAATTGCACGCTCCCTCAAACGTTGCGACATCTGTGGCATTGTGCTGCACATTTCAGAGTGGCCTTTTATTGTGGGAAGTCTAAGACACACCTGTGCAATATTCATGCTGTCTAATCAGCACCTTGATATGCCACACCTGTGAGGTTGTATGGATTATCTCGGCAAAGGAGAAGTGCTCTGTTACACAGATTTAGACAGATTTTTTTAACAATATTTGAGAGCAATGGGACTTTTGTGTATGTAGAAAATTTTTCAGATCTTTGAGTGCAGCTCATTCAAAATGGGAGCAAAACCGAAAGTTTTGTGTTTATATATTTGCTCAGTGTATATAATAGCCAGTAGAAAAGTCATTTCTTGTGCTGAATTTCAAAACACTGCATAACTTTGCGTAAGCATATGTTGCCCAGGATTTATCACAAGTGTTTATAATAGCCCCTGTCACTTTCCTCATAATTTGCCGGCGTAGCTCAAGAATCAAAATCTTGGCTACATACAAATACACATACAAGTTAATATAATTTAAAAACGTGCATATTAAAGAGAGTTTAGCTTTGTAGGACTTATAAATGTAATGATACCTTTCACTTAGGAATCCGTTGCTTGAATCTGGAGAAAAAGTACCCTTTAAAACCCTGGGAGTTTCAATTTATGCATATTTGTGTATTACTCTCTGCCTTCTTGGAGCCATGACTTTTTTTTATTTTTCCGGTCACATAGCCAGTTCACAAAGCCATGAAGGTTTGTTTTTTGTGAGAAAAGTTGTGCCTTCTAATGACACCATTTAATATTGCATATGAAGTAGTGGGAAACTGGAAAAAAAATCGGAATTTGACGGAATGTGAAAAAATGCAGTTATTATGCCATAGTTGTTGGGGTAAATGTTGAAAAAAGAATAAAAACTTTGGAAAAAATCTTGTCTTTGCATCACCATATTCTGAATCCCATAACTTTTTTATAGTTACAACTACGGAGCTTAGTGAGGGCTCATTTTTTTATGAGATGATCTGTCGTTCAATAAATTACTATTGTAGCCTATGGGAGATCAATAGGAACTATTGCTGTTGTAGCCTTAGATCATTCAGATAGAAAGAGGCTACCACAGAAAACCAATGGCTTCTTCGATCTCAGTGCAGGGATGTCATTAGAGCCCCAGTAGCGCAGAGTTCCCCAGGAAAGCACTCTCAGATGCCATGGTCACAATTGTCTGATTGGCCATATCACAAATCACAGACATTAGCCCTGGGTGTCTGCTGTTTAAAGTTGTAGAAATCCGTGGCTAATTTGTCCTCTGTGCTATGGATTGGGCGCCATCTTTAAAGACCAGATTTCTGCCATACATATATGGAGGAGGTCGGGAAGGGGTTAATCCATATGCAAATTAGCAATCAAGTGCACCGAGGGTTGGCCTAAGTAACTCTGAGCACCCTCCTGCTTCCTTTGCCAACTTCTCCCTCTCCTTTTTGGCAGGCAGAGGCAAGAAGACTATGTAGGAATCTGGTCCTGCATAACAAGAAGAAGAAGCAGGAGAGGCTGGCAGAGGAAGCAGGAGGGACAATGGTCACAGAGTAGTTTGGGTCCGCCATCATTTCACTTAACTGCTCAGGCTACTTTCACACTTGCGTTCGTCGGTCCGCTCGTGAGCTCCGTTTGAAGGAGCTCACGAGCGGACCCGAACACCTCCGTCCAGCCCTGATGCAGTCTGAATGGAGCGGATCCGCTCAGACTGCATCAGTCTGGCGGCGTTCAGCCTCCGCTCCGCTCGCCTCCGCACGGCCAGGCGGACAGCTGAACGCTGTTTGCAGCGTTCAGCTGTCCGCTTGGCCGTGCGGAGGCGAGCGGATCCGTTCAGACTTACAATGTAAGTCAATGGGAACGGATCTGCTTGAAGATGACACCATATGGCTCAATCTTCAAGCGGATCCGTCCCCCATTGACTTTACATTGAAAGTCTGAACGGATCCGCTCAGGCATCTTGCGCACTTAGAAATTTTTCTAAGTTATTAATGCAGACGGATCCATATTGAACGGAGCCTCCGTCTGCATTAATATGATCGGATCCGTTCAGAACGGATCCGATCAAGCGCAAGTGTGAAAGTAGCCTCATTTGTATATCAACAGATTGCAGTGAAAGGTGTCATTACATTCAACTGAACCTCACAAGGCATTTTGCCTAGTATAAGAGTGAATTTCCATGTGATGGACTCTCTTTAACATACACCTTGTGGGACCATGTGGCCTTCAGAGCAATTTCAATAAGTCAGACATACCTTTAGCATCATGACTTTGTATGCATAGAATTTCTTCCCTTTTCCCTTTCCCAGTGCACCTTCAAATTTTTCCACAAATTTCTGAGCATCCCTAGTAGAAGAAAGATCATGAGTAGTAGTAGTAAAAGCCATCAATTTACTATTAGTAGAGCCCATAGTAGCCTTTCATAAATTTTAGCTCAATGTTTCAAGATTTCAACAACTCTTTTTTAAGCTGGTGAGTTCACTATAAAAATCAAGTTCCACTACCATACTGTATGATTATTCTCTCAACTCCCTCAGATTCTGAACACTAGGACGTAGACATCTCTTCAGTTCTTATTGTCTCTTTATCTTTTCTTATCTTTTTGGTTTTACATTTATCAATTACATTTTTGTATGTACTGTATGTTTTCCCCAGATTACATTGAACTGTTAGTTTAATGGTACATGCTCTATGGTGTATACTGATCTCACTCACTGAGGGTGAATGCTAGGAGAGGCCTGCTGTAGCAGATAAGCAAAGACGAGAGTGTGCACGAGGTAAGGATATCTCTATGTGTCCTATGATGGAATTGCCTACAGGGAGTTATAGTA